>NC_063163.1:57458726-57588726 GCF_023159225.1 Perognathus longimembris pacificus | reverse complement strand
ATTTTTCTGCCCAGGCTGGCTTTGAACTGTGATCCTCAGATCTTAATCGCCAGAGTGGCTAGGATTGTAGGCATGAGCCACTGGCCCTGGCTTAAACTGTCACTTTCTAAAACTTTACACATCCAGTAAAGTCATAACAGCTCCAGCTGAAGGAGCATCTCTCCATACTAGGATTGGCAAGAGAGAGAGAAAGAAAAAAAAAGGACACTTTGGCAAATTTCAACTTTTCCACCATTAAATCTGCACCTGCAATGTCAGAGGTCAGCAAATAATTAAATGTGGCATCTTTGAAACTGCTCGGTCACATGAAAAAAGCTGTCATTGAGTAGATTCATTCCCCGCAAAGCCCCATCAGAGACCCATAGGCTTGGGCTGGGGGTGGGGGAGAAAGGAGGGGACAGGGTAGGGAGCCAGGGCCTTGATTGAGCAAGCCAGGCTCCGGTAGGGACCCTGGGAGCAAGAACAGCTTCTGATGTGGTGGTCCCTCGGCTTTTGAAATCTGAGACTAAAAATAAATAAATATCCCATACATTCACTCGATCCCACACTCACATACCCATGCTGGCCTCCAGCCTTTGTGAGCAGTTTGACCTGATAAATGCGCTTGGCTGGCATCAAATAGTTTGGCTTTGACCGATCCCATTTAAATATGTGAATTAGTCATGAAGCAAGACACAGCTTGGTAAGCTTGCTAAACTGTGGGCGGAAGGAGGGAGAGAAAAGGAGGGAACTGTTTAGTGTTTATGGTTAGGTGCCCAAGTAGAAGGTACCCAGCAAAAATGTCTCTCCTCAGTCCCTCATCCAGCCTTAACTCAAGCAATGAAGGAGTAGTTGGCTAGGGACGAAGATGTAGTACACTTTGGATTCTCTTTTCCAGCCTTGAGAAAGAAAGTTCCCTGGGAGCCCTTGGCCTTCTGTGGAGATTTCCTGGGCTGCTGTAGGTGCCAACTCAAGTTCCCTGAACTTGAAGCCACTTATTATTATTAGACTTGTGTGTGCTGACACTGGGGCTGGGAGGGCCTGGGCATTGTCTCAGCTGGTGCTGTACCACTTGAGTCATAGTTCCATTTCTGCCTTTTTTCTCCCCTCTGGCTAATTGGAGGTAAGAGCCTAATGGGTCTTTCTGCCAGGGCTGGTTTCAAACTGTGATCCTCAGGTATCAGCCTTCTGAGTAGCTAGGATTCTAGGCCTAAGCCACTGGAGCTTGGCTTCCTGAAGACCACTTTGAGGAGAACTAAGAAGTTCCCTTGTTGAAAGGGAGTATGTCAGGGGAACACTTGTTGTTGTTGCTTGTGCCAGTCCTGGGGCACTGTCCCTGAGAAATTTTGCTCAGGCTAAGTGCTCTACCACTTTGACAGCACCACTTCCAGTTTTCTGTGCTCAAAGCTAGCACTCCATTGCTTGAGCCACAGCTCCACTTTAGGCTTATTTTTAGTGATTCATCAGAGATAAGAATCTCATGGACTTTCCTGCCTGGGCTGGCTTTGAATCTTGATCCTCAGATCTCAGCCTCCTGTGTAGCTAGGATTACAGACAGGAGCCACTGGTGCCTGGCAATGTTACTGTGGGAAAAGCCAACTTGGGGCTTCTGTTGGTTTAGCACTAAACCCAACTGAACCTCGACTGCTGGCCCAGGAGAGAGAGTGGTATATTTGGGGGGAAAAAATACAATCCATAGGACACTTACAGGACAGACTTACCACTGGTGGACAAAAATCCAGTGCTAGTTGAAGTCTCAGCAGTGAGGAAAACCGAATTCCCAGTGTCTCAAGTTCCTTAGAAATGCCCTGGCACACACATACCCCAAAGTCTCACCTGCACCACCCCAGTGCCATTGTTCTGGTTTGCTTCTGAGCCTTGGCTGTTCAGTGAGGGGTTTTGGTAGCAGCTGGTCCCAGACAGGAAAAATGCCATAAGCTTTAAGCTTCCCTCTTTCTTTCTTTCTTTCTTTCTTCCTTCCTTCCTTCCTTCCTTCCTTCCTTCCTTCCTTCCTTTCTTTCTTTCTTTCTTTCTTTCTTTCTTTCTTTCTTTCTTCCTTCCTTCCTTCCTTCCTTCCTTCCTTTCTTTCTTTCTTTCTTTCTTTCTTCCTTTCTTCCTTTCTTTCTTTCTTCCTTTCTTTTATTTATTTATTTTTGTTCCAGGCCTTCTGTACAACGGTCTACCATGAGTAGTTGTTCAAATCAGGTGTTTTCTACCTCAGGTTATGACCCAAACATTCATTTGATTACAAAAGAATGACTACTAACAGTTAGGGGCAGGGGGGGATAAGGAAAGAAATGTACTTGCTTGGTGTGTAGCATGGAAGCCACCATTGAAAAATATAAAATCCAATATCAGGTGTTCCCCCAAAGAAACTTAAGAACAGAGGGCCAGGTAGAGGGTAAGCAGCCCCCCCACCCCCCAGGCCCAAAGCTTGGGAGGAAATCCCAGTCCTGGGCTCCCCAGCAGATGGAAGCAGGTGTTGGCAGCTTTACTCTGGGTTTGCAGGCTCGCAGCATGTGCTCTGAGAACTAAGGAATAACCCAGGCAAAGCTCTAAAGTATTTGCTGGAATTGTGGTCTGGCTTTGAAACTGTGAAGCTGCAGCGCCCCCTGCCTGTAAATGACTGCAATAACTAGCAACTTTCTTAGAGCCCAGAGGCCCAGGGAGGAATCTCACAGCCCTCCAATAGAGCTCTGATCCTATGAGGATCTGGAACCTATCAGCAAGGGAGTAGTCTCCGCTCAATTTCCTTTCTCTTCTTGTTTCTTCCCTCCCAAAGACTCAAGACACATAAAAGGGCAGAATGCTACCCAGGCACCAGTGGCTCATGCCTGTAATCCTATTTACTCTAGAGCTCCTCAGGAAGCTGAGAGCTGAGAATAATAGTCCAAAGCCAGCCTCTGTGAACAAATCTGAGAGACTCTTATCTCCAATTAATTAACTAAGAGTTAGAAGTGGAGGTGTGATTCAAGTAGTAGAGTACCAGCCTTGAGAAAAAAAAGTTAAGGGAGAGTGTGCCCAGGCCTTGAATTCAAGCCCCAGTACTGGCACATACAATAAAAAAGGCAGAAACCTCATTACTACCCCTCCTTCCCTACTTATTTTGTTTGTGGCAGCCCCTGGTCACTAGATTTTTTTTCTTTTTGTCCAGTAATGAACTCAGGGCCTGGGCACTATCCCTGAGCTCTTTTGCTCATGGCTAGTGCTCTACCATGTAGAACCACAGTGTCATTTCCAGTTTTCCGGTGGTTAATCGGAGATAAGAGTCTCAGAGACTTTTCTACTATGGCTTTGAACCATAATCCTCAGATCTCAGCCTCCTGAGGAGCTTGGATTACAGGCATGAGCCACCAGCACCTGGCTTCACTCGAAGTTTTAAGAATGGTGCTATGGGGCTGGGAATGTGGCTTAGTGGTAGAGTGCTTGCCTAGCATACATGAAGCCCTGGGTTCGATTCCTCAGCACCAAATAAACAGAAAAGGCCGGAAGTGGCGCTGTGGCTCAAGTGGCAGAGTGCTAGCCTTGAGCAAAAAGAAGCCAGGGACAGTGCTCAGGCCCTGAGTCCAAGCCCCAGGACTGGCAAAAAAAAAAAAAAAAAAAAAAAAAGACAGAGACAGTGCTCAGGCCCTGAGTCCAAGCCCCAGGACTGGCAAAAAAAAAAATGGTGCTATCACAATTATCATTTGTTTTTTGTGTCAATACAGGGGTTTGAACTCAGGGCCTGGGCTGTGTCCCTGAGTTTTTGTGCTCAAAGCTAGTGCTCTACCACTTCAGCCACAGCTCAACTTCTGGCTTTTCTGGTGTTTAATTGAAGATAAGAGTTTCATAGACTTTCCTGCCTAGCTGGCTTTGAACCTTGATCCTGAGAGCTCAGTCTCCTAAGTAGCTAGGATTATAGACATGAGTCACAGGCAAGGGCTCACCATTACTATTATAATCATCTCAATTACAACTCAAAGATGAGGCCTATATGTCATAGCTCCTATGCAACTGTTTGTAGTTATCCCAGAGCCTCAGGAGCCCTGAAGAAAATAATGATGAAAATTCCTATTTTGATGTGAAAACATGAGAGTCACTTGATAGCAATTTCCAATAACTGTGGTCTGACCTAACTTTTGGCCTGACAGATGCTTCCCTCCTCCCTGCCCCTGACCAACCTTTCTGCCTAGTTCTCATTCCCACTCGAGTTCTTCCACCAGAGTCAGATGTGTCTTTCCTCTATTTTTACATTTAAAAATCAAATTAAGCTGGGAACCAGTGGCTCACACCTGTAATCCTGGTGACTCAGGGCTGGGATCTGAGGACCAAGGTTTGAAGCCAACCCTGGGCAGGAAAGTTCATAAGACTCTTACCTCTAATTAACCACCAAAGAGCCAGAAATGGAGCTATGGCTCAAGTGGTAGAGAGCCAACCTTGAACAGAAAAGCTAAGGGACAGTGCCCGGCCATTGAATTCAAGACTCAATACCAGTATACACACACACACACACACACACACACACACACACACACACACACACACACTCAAATTAAAATACAATTCTTGGTTTTCTTTTCTTTGTAGGTTAAATATCAAAAACATTATCTCTCTATAAATGCTATCATTAAGTGCTAGGAATGTGCTGCTTTGGCATCCAGTGTCCCCTTAGGAAGCAACATGCCTCAGTGCATTTTTCAACAGTCACCATGAGATACAGCTCCTGACTGGTCCAGATAGGCTCCCCATCCATGACTTCATCTGCAAGCTAGCACAGTTCACATCCAGGAATCCACTTCTCCCAGAGGCCTCCCTGCTAGGGCCAGCCACAGGGCCATGTGTGCTGAAGCCTCACTCCTCCTCAGTCCCACGCCAGTATTTGCAACTGTTTCTCTGTCCTAGGCTCAACGGGTGCTTTGCAGATGGCCCCTTCTCACCAACCCAACAGTTAACAACAAACCAATATACAACGTGAATCCCAAGCATGTTACCCCCGCTACACACACACACACACCTCACCGTCCTTGCCTCTGTTGCCTTCACAGCACCTGAGGGACCCTTGTAAAACTTATATCAAGTCAAATCAATGATGTAAAAATAAATTTAGGCTGGGTGCGAATGGCTCATTCCTGTAATCCTAGCTACTCATGAGGCTGAGATATGAGGATCCCAACTCAAAGCCAGCCTGGGCAGGAAAGTCAACAAGACTCTTATCAATAATTAAACACAATAAAATCAGAACTGGCACTGTGGCTTCAAGTGGTAGGCCAGTAGCCTTGAGTGAAAGAGCTCGGGGACAGTGCCCAGGCCCTGAGTTCAAACCCCAGAACCAACAAAAAGTTTAATTAATTAATTTGGGAGATAGGCATTGGTGACTCAAGCCTCTAATCTTAGCTACTCAAGAGATTGAAATCTGAGGATCACAGTTCCAAACCAGCTGGGCAGGAAAGTCCTTGAGACTCTTATCTCCAATTAACAACCAGAAAACTGGAAGTAGAGCTGTGACTCAAAGTAGTAGAGTGCTAGCCTTGAGTAAAAGAGCTCAGGGACAGCACCCAGGCCCCCTGAACAGCAAAAATAAATAAATAAATAAATTTAGGGACTCCCCACTATAGCCTAAGATTTTCTTTTAAATTCTGAGCTTGGTCTCAAAGCTCCTTCTAGCCTATTTCCCACCTTAGCCCCCTTTGCCATTTATGTCCTCATTCCTGCTATTTCAGCCGTCTGTCTCTCCTGACACAAATGACACCTTCCTTTGTTTGTTTGGCTTGTTTTGTCTTTGTACTGGCACTGGATCTTAAACTCTCCTGGAACTCTCACTTGACTTATTGACTCAAGGTTGGCGCTCTACCTCTTGAGCCACTGCTTCACTTTTGGATGACATCTCCCTCTTACAATCTTTGTTCAATAATTTCACATGGGTGGTAAAGATGACGGTAATTTTTTTGGTGCTGGAGATTGAACCCAGGGCCTGGCACCTATGAGGAAGGACTGTACCTTTGGAATTTGAACTTAAGATGATGTACTTACTGCAAGTGCTTGACAACTTGAGCAATGCCTCCAACCATATTTGGTTCCTTACATTGATATACAGCCATTTGTGTGTTTATTGAGGTGCATTGGGACTCACCCATTGGGAGGTCAATTTCAGGAGGGTAAGAAGGAAAGAACTGTTTTGCTCACTGCTCTTATTTGTAGCAACAAGCCTAGGGCCCAGCAGGAGGAAATGGTTAGTCCTCGGGTATTGAATGAGTGAATCAAGGAATGGGCTATATGAGATTAATAGTGTTAGCTCAGAGAGGTCTAGTGAATTAGGTGCTTTCACACAGCCAGTATGTGAACACACAATTCTTACCTACCTGGTAGACTGATGGAGGAGGATGGAGGAGGATGGAAGGGAAAAGGGGGTTGGGGACAGGAAAAACAAAACAACAACAACAACAAAAAACCACAACTGCTTAAACACTTGGTTCTCTGATTTTCTTTAGAAGGGAAAGTTAAAGCCCAGCTCTGAATCACCATAGTTCACAAATTTCACTTGCAGAAACTTGAAAGTTAGATTTCTTTACAAAATGCCCCTGGGACACAAATCTGTGGATGCAGCAGAGGGAAAAAGGCCAGAGAGAAAGGTGACCCAGCAGTCTGCAGGCTCCATTCTCAGAGTTCCAGCAGAGGGTGCCGGAGAGCAGGCCAGGAGCCCAGCTTGTGGGCAATGTCATTGCCACTCCAGCCTTTCTCCTCTGGGCCCAGGAATCTTAAGATGGGATTGTTGGGGACAAGGACAGGAGGGGGATATGTGTGTGTGTGTGTGTGTGTGTGTGTGTGTGTTTGTGTGTCTGTGTGTCTGTGTGTCTGTGTGTGTATAGCCGGCATCTGTCTGTCTTTTTGTCTCTCTGTCTCTGTCTGTCTCTCTCTGTTTCTCTCGGCCTGGGCACTGTCCCTTAGCTTTTTTTGGTCAAGGCTTGCACACAACTTTTTTTTTTTTTTTGGCCAGTCCTGGGCCTTGAACTCAGGGCCTGAGCACTGTCTTAAAAATACTATTATTGTACCTACATAAAAACTTGGAACTGGGCTCCTTTTTGCTCAAGGCTAGCACTCTGCCACTTGAGCCACAGTGCCACTTCTGGCCATTTTCTATATATGTGGTTCTGAGGAATCGAACCCAGAGCCTCATGTATACAAGGCAAGCACTCTTGCCACTAGGCTATATTCCCAGCCCCTTAAGCCACAACTTTTTTGGAAGTTAATTGCAGATAAAAGTCTCATGAACTTTCCCGTCCTCCACTCCTCAGATCTCAGCCTCCTGAGTAGCTAGGATCCCAAGTGCCAGGCGCTCTCTCTCTCTCTCTCTCTCTCTCTCTCTCTCTCTCTCTCTCTCTCTCTCTCTCTCTCTCTCGGCTTGGGGAGTGTGTTGTTTCATGTGTAATATTGGTGGTTGAGTTGGTTCTGTTTGCAATCCTTTAAAAATTGTCTTTCTGAGGAAAAACTATGTTTTTTCCCCAGTATAATTTGACATATCTCTGGTGAAATACATTAACTTTCTCTCCTAAAAGGACCAGAGAAAGGGATGACAAGAACAACCACTTTATAAAGAAAACAGACAAGGCATTGAAATGGTATTTCTCAGCACTTAATTCCTGGTACACTGTTCTAAAAAGAATTTCTGGCCTAGGGCCCATGACACATGCATGTAATCCTAGCTACTGTGAAGGCTGAAGTCTGAGGATCATGGTTCAAAGCCAGCCTGGGCAGAAAAGTCCCCCCATGAGGCTCTTATCTCCAATTAACCACTCAAAAACTAGAAGTAGCTCTGTGGCTCAAATGGTACAGGTACAGCACTAGCCTTACACACAATGAGGCTCAGGGATAGCACCCAGGCCCTGAGTTCGAACCCTACTACCACCACAACAAAAATCCCTTACTGGGTTACTAGAGAGCTTTTGTTACAATACTGGCATGCAGTAGGAGTGAGTGTGCACACAAATGGTGCACGCAAAACACATGACTTCATGCAAAGAGAGGCAACTTTGCCACAGATGTCCATCTCTTGTTTTGTGTGTTCTTAAATACTTTATACTTTTGCTCAATTCATTTTCTATTTGCTTCTCTCCTAAAGCCCATAGCTGGCCTGAACAACTCTGGTTATATCTGAGGTGGCCACGCCACTTCCATGCATATGACTGGAAAGTTCCTATCACAGTGAATAAAACCCAGATTCCTTGATGACCTTCCCAAATTCACAGGCACACAACAAGAACAGCCAGCAAGAACATATTTATTTTTTCCCCATTATTTATTTATTTATTTATTTTGCCAGTCCTGGGCCTTGGACTCAGGGCCTGAGCACTGTCCCTGGCTTCTTTTTGCTCAAGGCTAGCACTCTGCCACTTGAGCCACAGCGCCACTTCTGGCCATTTTCTGTATATGTGGTGCTGAGGAATCAAACTCTGGGCTTCATATATACAAGGCAAGCACTCTTGCCACTAGGCCATATTCCCAGCCCATATTTATTGAGATCTTAGCTTAGGCAACAGATAAAAAGAAGTACTAAATACGATACCTTTCCCCAAAGAATCTGAAATGTGGATTCTTTGCCTGGGGTTGGGGTACTGCAGGGTGCATGCTCCATTTGTCATGTGATTGTTCATCCTTTCCCTCATTTCTGCTCCTCTGCATTGGTACCCAGAGCAGCTTCTGGCCTGGGAAGATGCTACTTTGTCCCAGTGGATTCTGGGGGGAAAATGCCTTCAGCTCTTCTTCAACTCACCTTTTCCTTTAGGACAAGGCTCAGCCATTAGCCTCCACCTCTTGTCCAGTGAAAGGACTCATGCAGGCACTGTAGAGGCCTTGGTGAAGTTTGTGATGTATTGCCGTGGTCATCCATCTTCTCCTACAAAAGTTACAGTAAGACACAAAAAAGGATTCTAATCTCTCATATCTACCATGTGTCTTTTCTTTTCAAAAACTATTTGACAGCCAGGCACTCATGCCTCACACGTGTCATCCTCGCTACTCAAGAGCCTGCGAACTGAGGATCTTGGTTCCAAGCCAGCCCAAGCAGGAAAGTTTATAAGACTCTTATCTCCAATTCATAGCTTAAAAATCCAGAAATGAGGTTATGGTTCAAGTGGTAGAGCACTATCCTTGAGCAGAAAAGCTCAGGGACAGTCCGCAGGCTCCTGAGTTCAAGCCTCAGGACAACAACCAGCAGAAACAAAACCTATTTTTCTTTTCATTCACTATTAGGAAAGATATCTGAGTGCCCTGCTTTGGGGCCAATAAAATTACAAATCTTCCATACCAAGGTGAAAACATCTCCTTGCTGCCATAATTCAGGCAATCAGACTTGCGCCCTGTGAATAGCCTGAGGGCTGCTTTGCCAAATCCTGAGTGCTCAAGCTTGGGCTGTCACGGGCACTTGGCATTCTCACTCTTTTAGCAACTGGCATCTCAGCCCTGGAGAGCCTTTGTTGGCTCTCACAGCCTCCCTGGGGACTCTGTCCTTCCTGTCTTTGGTTGGACCTCCCTTCCCAGCCCAGCCTTGAAATTCCCATTGTCTCCAGGATTGCCTCCTCTCCAGCCTCTTGGCTTTCTGTGGCTGAACTCCTGGACCGCTTAACACTAATGAGTATCTTATGGGAGGGAAATTTTTTTCCACTCTCCAGGAATGATATTCTTTGAAAATGTACCTTCACCCTCTGGCCTGTTCCTCTCATTTACTGTAGTATCTCAGGAAGAATTGGACATGCTCCCTGTGACCCCTTCCCCCTGCCTTGGAAGTTCACCCCACCCCATCCTCTCTGCCCTCTGTCTTGGTTAAGGATGAGAGATGACTGACTTGACCATCTGGAGGCTCCGGATTATCTAATTTAAAGAAAGTATTAGCAAGCTCATCTGGACACAGCTGGAGAGCCACAGCTCCCACCTTCAGTACTAATGCTGACAGTGAATGTGTCCGCTGGTACCTGGGTTGATCTCTTGGGTGATTCCGATCTGGATGAGGATAAGTATGGACACATGCACTCCATTTCTATGTTGGGAGACCCCAGTTACACATAGAACCAGATTTCACTTCCTAGTTAGTATGTGATAGTAGGCTTCATACCATGACAGAATAGTGGAAGTTGGTGCTTATGAAGAAAAGAGGTGTGTTTAGGTGTATTTAGTTTTGGAGATCAGTGGTGTGGTTTCTGATGAAGGCCTAAAGGCAAATGGCATTGTGTAGGAGCTTGTGTGAGCAGGAGAGGTGACATGGTAAGGCAAGAAGCAAGAGAGCAGGGATGGGCTAGGCTTGCTCTTTTGCAACAAATCTCTTGTAAAAACTAACCAGAATCCCACTCAGTCCTTTCCAAAGGCAGTACCCCAGTAACCTGAGAAATTCCAAGGCTCTACCTCTTAAAGGTCCCTCTACCTCCTCCTCCTCCTCCTCCTCTTCCTCTTCCTCTTCCTCTTCCTCTTCCTCTCCTCCTCCTCCTCCTCCTCCTCCTCCTCCTCCTCCTCCTCCTCCTCCTCCTCCTCCTCTTCCTCATTCTCCTTCTCTTCCTTCCCCTCCTCCTCCTTTTACTTTTATTATTATCTTTTTACTGCTGGTCCTGGAGCTTGAACTCTGGGCCTGGGCACTGTCCCTGACCTTTTGTGCTCAAGGCTACCACTTTGAGCCTCAGTGCCATCTCTGGTTTACTGGTGACTAATTGGAGATAAGAGTATCATGGACATTTTTTGCCAAGGCTGGCTTTGAACTGTGATCCTCAGATCTCAGCCTCCTGAGTAGCTAGGATTCCAGGTGTGAACCACTGGCACCCAGCCCCTTCACTTCTTAATATTCTCATGCCATGGCCCATGAATTCTTGGGGGACAAACTACATTTAAACCACACTATATGTAATTATATGTCTACATGGCAAACACTGGACAGGCTCCAGGATAGAAGTGTTTCTCTTCTCCATCTCAGCTTGCTCGTTCTAGTCTTTTTGACTTCAGTAGGAATATTCCATCACTCTTAAGAAGTGAAGCTGGGGAGGGGGGAGAGGTGTGGCTCAGGTGGTAGAGAGTCAGCGAATGAGTGACAGCGTCAGATACTGAGTTCTATTCCCAGCCTTGAGCAAAAAAATGTGAAGCTTAAGAATATTATTAAGGGGGCTAGGAATATGGTCTAGTGGTAGAGTGCTTGCCTCGTATACATGAAGCCCTGGGTTTGATTCCTCAGCACCACATATATAGAAAAAGCCGGATGTGGCGCTATGGCTCAAGTGGTAGAGTGCTAGCTTTGAGCAAAAAGAAGCCAGGGACAGTGCTCATGCCCTGAGTTCAAGCCCCAGGACTGGCAAACAAACAAACTAACTAACAAACAAAGAATATTATTAAGGCATCTATCACTTTTTTTTTCTCCAAAACTAGAAAGCTGTTCTGTTCCCGGACTTCATCCCTTCCCAAGTCCTGTCATTCTCTTTCCCTACTGCCTCTAGGGCAATCCATGTCAATATCACCCCTAGGGGAAGGTTCTGTAATTATCTCTTCATAGTTTTCCTTCATTTCTGCTTGTTCTGCTCCAGGCCATATAATACAGTTTCAGTAAGTATCCTCCATAGACCTGTGGGTTAAAGGCTTAATTGCTTGCCGGGGGCTCTTAGGAGAAGGTGAAATCTTTAAAAGGTGGAGCCTAGTGGAAGAAAGTTATGTCATTGGAGACACGACTTGAAAGGGATGTTAGTACTGCCCCTTTCCTCTCTCATGCCTCATTCCTCTCCTCTTGAAGGGGACATTAGAACTCTGTCCCACTCTTCTCCTTCTCCTTCTCATTTCCTCCCTTGCTCCCATCTTCTCTCTCCCATCCATCATAAGATGAGCAACTTTCTCCACCACGCTTTCCTACCATGATGTTCCCTTTTCCCGTAGGCTTACAGCAACGAGGCCAAGTAACCATCGACAGAAGCCTCTGAAACTGTGAGCTAAAGTAATCCTTCCTCTTTCTAAGCTGATTATCTCCGATATTGGTTTCTGTGATGGAAAGCCAACTAACATACCATCTCCATCAGATAACCAATGTCATATTCCTCAGCAAAGAATGTCTTCACAGACAGAGTAGGAAACATGCTAGAATTTATAGGCACAGGAAGGAACTTCCTGAATAGAGTCCCAGGGGCACAACAGACAGGGGAGAGACTCGACAAATGGGACTACTACAAAATAAAAAGTTTCTGCACAGCTAAAGACATAGCCACCAAACTAGAAAGACAGCCAACCATATGGGAAAGGATATTTACCAGCACAGCAACAGACAAAGGCCTAACATCTGTCATCTACAGAGAACTCAAAAAACTAACCCCCTCCAAGCCCAGTAAACCAATTATGAAATGGGCAAAGGAACTAAAGAGAGACTTCACAAGAGAAGAGATAAAAATGGCAAAGAAACATATGAGGAAATGTTCAACATCCCTGGCAGTAAAGGAAATGCAAATAAAAACAACCCTGTGATACCACCTCACTCCAGTTAGAATGGCCTATACTCTGAACTCAGACAACAACAAATGCTGAGGGGGTGCAGGGAAAGAGGAACTCTTCTCCACTTTTGGTGGGAGTACAAATTAGTACAACCACTTTGGAGAACAGTATGGAGGTTCCTCAAAAAGCTCAATATAGACCTACCCTATGACCCAGCCATACCACTCCTAGGCATCTATCCTGAACAGCAGGTCCCAAGATATCAAAAAGACATTTGTACTTCCATGTATATTGTGGCACAATTCACAATAGCCAAAATATGGAAACAACCCAGATGCCCCTCCACAGATGAATGGATCCAAAAAATATGGTACCTATACACAATGGAATACTACATAGCGATTAGAAATGGTGAAATATTGGTATTCGCAGGGAAATGGTCAGAACTTGAACAAATAATGTTGAGCGAGATAAGCCTAGAACACAGAAAACAAAGGGGCATGATCTCCTTGATATATGACTGTTAATGTGGGGGAGAGGGGGACAGTAGAGAGACCAGGTCTGTGAAACAGAAAACTTCTTGTCAAATGGTATTTCCCACAGGTTTGGGTCAGCGACCTTACTTTATGTAACTAAAACTGAACAACTACTAAACATAAAAAGGTCTAAAATAGACCTCTCAGTGGATCACAATAGCTCAACAGCTATGTATATATGATCACATAAGACAAGGATAAGCAAACTCTATTGTTGGCGTTATATTTAAAGCCCTAGGTGAATTTCCTTTGGCGTAGGCCACGTGGCTACTGTATATGTTTTTGGTACACTGGGTATTGTATATATGCCTACCTAATCTAGGGAAGGGAAAGAAAAACGAGGGTGTAAGATATTACAAGAAATGTACACACTGCCCTATTATGTAACTGTACCTCTTTTGCACAACACCTTGTCAATAAAATTCAATTCATAAATAATTTTTTAAAAAAAAGAATGTGTTCACTGAAGCAAGAGGAAAACAAGCACTTCATACATGTGCATGCCCCCCCCGCCACACGAGTCATGTGAGTGCTCACAAACTTCTTATCAGAAGCCACAGAGACAGAAGAGTGCAGAACAACATCTTCCAGCTGCTGAAAAACAACAATTAAGCTATGACCCTAGAAGTTTACATTCAGTGAAAGTATCTGTGGAAAAGAGGCTGAGAAAACTCCATTTCCAACTCGAATGGTATCAAAATGATCAGATTTTCCCTCTCGCTTTATAAACCTGGGAAGACTTGATGAAATGACAGTTTTCAGACATTGGCCCACAGGCAGCACAGAGCAACCCTGGAGGGTAGGGCAACAGGCAGGATGTCCAGCCTCAGTGCCCCCGGGCAGGTGCAGTGTTGGGATTGGGGCTGATGGAGCTCAGTGCGCTGGTTTGAGGAGACAGTTAAGCATCTGGAGGGCTGAAATTCATATAGACTCTTGCACAGAGAAGTAGTACTAAACACCTTCACCCTGGTGGAAGCTTCTAGAAGCCAGGAGAGGGAGAGAATGAAAGAAGTGGGCCAACCAGTCCCTGCTCTGTCTGCCCTGCCTTGTTCTCATGTGGAGCCAGAAGTGGCTGTCTTCTCCAAAGTCTCAGGATTCAAGCACAATATAGAAGACAAGATGCATGCTGCCTCTGTGGGAGGGGCTGCTGGCTCACAGAGTAAAGCTTGATTCAAAGAGCAAGATTCAAAAACATCAAACTATTTCCAAGTGACGTATCTATATCCTAGGGAAAATATAACAAGATTTTTTTTTTTTATTAGTCGTGGGGGTTGATTCAGGGCTGGGGCTCTGTCCCCAAGCTCTTTTGCTCAAGGCCAGTACTCTGCCACTTTGAGCCACAGCTCCACTATTGTTTGTTTGTTTGTTTCTTTTTTTTTTTTTTGAGTGGTTAATTGGAGATAAGAGTCTCATATGGACTTTTCTGCCCAAGCTGGTTTTGAACCACAATCCTAAGATCTCGGCCTCCTGAGTAGTTAGGATTACAGGCATGAGCCACCAACACCAGTAATATCAAGAATTTTGAATTGACTATAAAACAAAATCTGAGAGTTGGCAATGTGAAATTCACAAGGTCTTGTATCTACTGCCAAAAGTCAGGTATGCAAAGAATCAGGGAAATACCGCCCCTAAACAAGCACACAGTAGAGAGAGACTCAGACATGATGCAGATGACTGACTGTGTTAGCACATGAAGATGTTAAAGGAGGTACTGAATGTTAAAACAGGCTGCATTTATAAAGGTAGAAGAAGGGTTGGGGCCTGGCTCAATGAGAAAAGCACCTGCCTCCTGAGTTCAAAACCCAAAACTACCAAAAGAAAAAAAGGTAGTGGAAAGCACAGAATAGTTTAAAAGACTCAAATCATAATTGTAGAAATGAAACATAAACTAATGTCTAGATAAAATTATACTGAATACAGTTAATAGGTTAGACATTATAGGAGATACTATTTTCTGTATTTTGTTTTGCTTTGTTTTGCCAGTTCTGGGGCTTGGACTCAGGGCCTGGGCACTGTCCCTGAGCTTCTTTAGCTCAAGGCTAGCACTCTACCACTTGAGCCACAGCACCACATCCAGGACATACAATTTTCTGAAAGGCAAAAAAAATACATTTTCCAAATAAAAATTATCTCTGTTGTAAAAGAAGAAGGAAAGAAAGAAATCTTAAAAGCCTAAAGAATGCAAGTGGCTCACATCTATAATTGTAGCTTCTCAGGAGGCTGAGATCTGAGGATTGAGGTTCAAAGCCAGGCAGGTAGAAATGTCCATGAGACTTTTTTTTCCAAGTAGCTACAAAAAAAAAAAAAAGTCATACATGGTGGTGTGCTGTAAGTAATAGAATGCCAGACTTTAGAAGAAAAGCCAAGCTAGAGTATAAGGCCCTGGGTTCAAGCCCCAGTACCAGCACGTGCACAGATGCACACATGCACACATGCACGAACACAAACTATCATGCTGAGGCTGGGGATATGGCCTAGTAGAAGAGTGTTTGTCTCGCATACATGAAGCTCTGGATTTGATTCCTTAGCACCACGTATAAAGAAAAAGCCAGAAGTAGTGCTTTGGCTCAAGAGGTAGAGTGCTAACCTAGAGCAAATAGAAACTAAGGAGAGTGCTCAGGCCCTGAGTTCAAGCCCCAGGACTGGCAAAAAAAAAGAAAAGCTATCATTCTATAAAGAAATAATGTCAGAGGAAAACTTATCTATTCAAGAAAAATAAAAATTAGGGCTGGGAATATAGCCTAGTGGCAAGAGTGCTTGCCTCATATACATGAAGCCCTGGGTTCGATTCCTCAGCACCACATATATAGAAAAAAGCCAGAAGTGGCGCTGTGGCTCAAGTGGCAAAGTGCTAGCCTTGAGCAAAAAGAAGCCAGGGACAGTGCTCAGGCCCTGAGTTGAAGGCCCAGGACTGGCAAAAAAAAAACAACTATACAAAATGGTAAATTTAAGATATTTTCTTAAAAAACATTACTGCCCAAAGGGTGAACACATGCAACAGTGGTACTCAGTAGACATGTTGAACTTGTGGGACATGCAACTTGTGGGTGAGGATGGGAAGGAAAAACTGGGAGAGGAGGGAAGGAGTGACATTCCCCCCCCAAAAAATGTACTCATTACCTGACTCCTGAAATGATAACCCCTCTATACATCACCTTTATAATAACAATAAAGATTTTTTTTTTTTTTTGGTCAGTCTTGGGCCTTGGACTCAGGGCCTGAGCACTGTCCCTGGCTTCTTCCCACTCAAGGCTAGCACTCTGCCACTTGAGCCACAGCGCCACTTCTGGCCATTTTCTGTATATGTGGTGCTGGGGAATCGAACCTAGGGCCTCGTGTATCCGAGGCAGGCACTCTTGCCACTAGGCTATATCCCCAGCCCAACAATAAAGATTTTAACAATGCTATTGTTGCTGGATGCTGGTGGCTGATGCCTGTAATCCTAGCTACTTGAGAGGCTGAGATCTGAGGATCATGGTTCCAAGACAGCCCAGGCAGTTTTAAAATGCATGAGATTCTTATCTCCAAGAAACTATTCAGAAAAATCTGGAAAGTGGCACTGTGGCCCAAGTGATGGAGCTCTAGCCTTGAGCAATAGAGGGGTGGCTTTTTTAAGGCATACTGCATGCATGTATGGAATTATCTCAGAGAAACTCCCTCCTAATACAAACAGATGCTAATTCAAAAATAAAAGAAGTGGTGGCTCCTCCTTATTTATAATCCTAGCTACTCTGGAAGCTGAGATCTAAGGATCACATTTTGAAGCCCTCCCAGAGAGAAAAATCTGAGGTAGTCTTATCTCCAATTAACCACTGAAGAAGCCAGCAGTACCTCAAGTAGTCAGATTTGTGTTAAAAAAGCTAAAGGACAAATCTTAGATACTAAGTTCGAGCATCAGTACTGGCACCGGAGAAGGAGAAGAAACCACACAGCAATATTTAATTTTTGTGTACCATGCTATCCAAAACATGTCAATTAAAGTAAATATGGCACTTGTGTACAGCAGAGAGACAATTTTTTTCCATTCATTTAAAATTGTAAGCTTTGCAAATTGGCTTTTCTCTTTGATGACTATGTATTCATGTAAATTATAAGCTTTACAAATTGGCTTTTCTTTTGGAAAGCTGTGTACCACTCTATTTACTCCTAAATATGGATTTAAAGAGTGTTTTTGTGATTTCATTGCAGCCTGAAGACCCTGGTGGGTACTGTTGGTGATGCAATGCCAGTTTGTGTGTATACCAGGGCCTCTGTCTCCCGGGATGCCAGCTACTCACGGGTAGAGACAGTATCTGTTCTTTTGTCTCTGGAACCCAGCAGAAACTCTGATCAGGTCATCTCTTCAAACATTCCTGCTGGACTCATCTCAGGAAGAGTTAGGATGTTCTTCTTCCAATGCTTCATTTTCCTCCCACTTTCTTAATTAGGCTCAGCTCATTGTATAAGGGGGTTTCGTTTTAACACGTTCGCATATGTGTGCAATGTACCTTGACTGGACTCTCCCTCTCCATTACTCTCTTTTATCCTTCCCAAACCAATTTCAAAAAGCTTCCTTCTTTCACACACAAACTTTGATTATTTCCACCCTCCTTCAACTTCTCTATTCACCCACCACATATCACACACACACACACACACACACACACACACACTTTTTCTTCCCCTTTCTCTCTGCTTTCCTCCATCCCTTCCCCCTTCTTCCCTCCCTCCCTCCTCCCCTCTCTCTGCCAGTTGTGGGGTTTGAACTCAGGACCTGCCCTGTCACTATACTCTTTTGCTCAAAGCTAGCACTTGGCCACTTAGAGCCATAGCTCCACTTCCAGTTTTCTGGTGGTTCACTGGAGATAAGAATCTCATGGACTTTCCTGCCTAGGCTGTCTGACAGAACCTCTTCCTTTCTATTGTGATTATAAAGGTGATGCACAGAGGGGTTTCAGTTACAGAATTCAGGTTGACCAGACCTCTTCCATAGTCCTGTTATTCCTTTTTGTTGGTGGTGGTAGAAGAGGGAAAATGCATATTAATTGTTCAAAGGATTTTCACCATGCTATTTCACACTAGCAAAACAGCTGGGCTGAAGGTGTGACACCAGTAGAGGCAGAGCTTTAGGGGTCTCTCATTGTAGCCCATGGCTCAGGGCATGTAGAGATCTTATAAGATTCTGAGTTCTAGAAGATCCTGTGAACAAGAAGGTCCCATTGTAGCTCCTCAAGATGCTGCACCCTTAGCATGTTGGGGGTCAGAACTCCAACAGACTTCCCCAGCCTCAGCTGCCTCCAGAAAACATTCTCAGGCAAGCACCCTGAGATGAAACCCAAACCCAAGCAGCTGAAAGACATCTTAGGAACCAAGGGCGCTAGCTTTCTGTGCTGCAGGAACAAAAAAGTATGAGAGGCAGATGTGTTTGGGCACTGCCATCTAAGCAGTGGTGCAAGGCTTAAGGACAGGAACACATTCAAGGATTCTCTTGCAAAACAGCATGCACTGATATGAGCCAATTTGGCTATGGTGTGTCACTAGACAATGTAACTTCCTGGGCCTTTGACTGAAATGTCAATATGTAATGCATGGCTATACAGCCAATGGAACTTAACATGGCAGTTTGTGTGTATGTGTGTGCACACCATTACTGGGGTTTGAACTCAGGATCTGGGCACTGTCCCTTAGCTTTGTTCTTTTAAATTATTTTTGTGCCAGTCCTGGGGCTCAGACTCTGGGCTTCAGCATTGTCTCTGGCCTTTTTTGCACAAGGCTAGTGCTCTACTATGTGAGCCACAGCTTGGCTTCCAGCTTTTTTGGGAGATAAGAATCTCACAGGAGTGGGGGGGGGGGAGTGAGGAAAGAGATAACAAATTGTACAAGAAATGTACCCACTGCCTTACATATGAAACTGTAACCCCTCTGTACATCACTTTGACAATAAATAAGTAATTATTTAGAAAAAAAAAAAGAGAATCTCACAGACTTTCATGCCTGGGCTGGCTTCAAACCACCAATCTCAGATCTCAGCCTCCTGAATCACTAGGGTTACAGGTATCAGCCACTGGTGCCCAGCTCATCTCTTAGCTTTTTTGCTCAAGGCTGGTGCTTTACCACTTGAGCCATAGCTCCACCTCCAGATTTTTGTTGGTTAATTTGAGAATATAAATCCATGAGACTCTTATCTCCAATGAACCACCAGATAATCTCATGGATTTTTCTCCTGGCTTCAAACTATTATCCTCAGCTCTCAGCCTCCTGAGTATCTAGAGTTATAGGCAGGAGCCACAGGTACCTGGCCCCAATTCTTTAATAAACTATAAGCATCAAAAATTGGAAATACTCATGCAGCCTTTGAGAAGCCCTAGTTCTGATAGGTAGGATTAAAACACACACACACACACACACACACACACACACACTTTTTTGAGACTATACAGCTCAGGCTGAACCCAACACACATTCCTCCTCCTGCCTGAGATGCCTAAGAGCTAGGATTATAAGTATGCACCACCATACTTGCTTACATCTATATACTTTAAGGTGTTTTTTTAAACTCTTATTTTTCTTAGCTTTTGGATATTTCTTCCCCCATAATAAATCTTTCCCCACAAACACTTCTGGTCTAAATTGTAAATATGTGAATATGTTTCTCAGGATGGTAGACTTGAACTTAGGGTCTGGATCTGTCTCTGAGCCTCTTTTTTTTTTGGTCAGTCCTGGGACTTGAACTCAGGGCTGGGCACTGCACCTAAGCTCTTTTGCTCAAGGCTAGAGCTCCACCACTTGAGGCACAGTTCTATTTCTAGCTTTGTCTGAGTAGTTTATTGGAGATAAAGGGCTCAGGGACTTTTCTGCCCAGGCTGGCTTTGAACCGTGATCCTCAGACCTCAAACTCCTAAGTAGCTAGAACTATAGGTGTGAGCCACCAGCACCTGGTTCAAATTCATTTTTATTTTGTGCTTGTACTGGGGCTTGAACTCAGGGCCTAGGCACTCTCCCTTTTCACTCAAGGCTGACACTTTACCATTTGACTCACACCTCAACTTCCAGCTTTTTGCTAGTTAATTGGAGATAAGAGCCACATGAACTTTCCTGCCCAGGCTAGCTTTGTACTATGACCCTCAGATCTCAGCCTCCCAAGAAGCTAGGATTATAGGCTTGAGCCATAAGCACCTAGCCAGAAATTGAGAGTCTGGGGATATGGCCCAGTGTTAGAGCATTTGTCTGGCTCAGTGAGATACTGGGTTGATCCATAACAAAAAAAAAAAAAAATGGTTTGACCAGAAATCTGATGTGTGTGTGTGTGTGTGTGTGTGTGTGTGTGTGTGTGTATGTGTGTGTGATACTGGGATTTGAATTCAGGACCTTGTTATGCTCAAAAAATCTGAATTTATCCAATTCTTTGGGTGCAGCTCCAAATGCAAGACCTCTTTGTACCTCGTTGCTTTCAGACCCTGCTTCCTTCCTTGGCCACCCCTGGTTTACGAGTTCAGCCAGGGCACATGATAGTGGACTGGTGAACACTTGCTTACTCTGTAACCTGTGATGCCATCACCCCACATACACTGCCGGCTTAGACAAATGGCAACTATTGCTTTGGACAAGGGCTTGGGAAAGATTGACTCACATCAAGAACTTTGAAATCTATAGATAAAAGGCAATGGCCTCTCTGTACCTGTCACCACCAAGAGGGCATTCTGGGAAGAAATCACAGCTCTGCTTTCCCAGCTGTCCAGCTGTCTGCACATCTGTCTCCCGTTATCCATCCCCTTTACTCTCTGAGGATCACACTGCAGAGTAATTCTTTACAAGTGTGATCCCAAATCCTCCTACCTGGGCTCTACCCCAGCTCAGCAGCTACAGCCCCATGCCCCATTGCTGTGGACCTTACACACTTGAAGTTCTATCTAACAGCAGTCAGCATTCCATAGGTTGAAGGGCAGCAGCATGACGTCTGTGCCAGGCGGCCAGATGTCGCCACAGAGCCGGTGGCTTTTATCCTTCAGCTACTCAATTCACATCTATCAATATTATCAGCTGGAATATTGTCAGTTTTATACATGAGAACTGATTGAGCATAAATCATTCTGTCGGTAGGTCAGCATGAGGAGAAAGAAGCGCTTCTGTGAGACTGATGTGTCTATTCTTTCTGTAAGTGGTTTACCCACTAGACTATCAAGGCCAGCTGGCGTCCCCTCTGCATTCACTCAACGCTATCCCCCATGGCTGAATACTTGCTTGCCCTTTGTGCAACTTTCAAAGTCACAGGATAGTCACAATGGATATCTCAGAGCCTGAAGATACCAATATGTGGTACAACATGGCTCTGGGGTCCCCTGTCCATACCCACCAAGCTTTTAGGCTGCTGTCATTGAGATCTAATTGAGTTTCTTCAAGTTCAGGTGAAGTCGAATGACTGACAGCTTCAGATTCATGCACTGAGCCCTTGATCTCTTTGACAATCTAGTTTAAGACCATCTTGCAGACAGGAAAGCTGTGAGGTTAAAAAGAAAAGATTGCCCAAATTTCCAAATCCAAGAAGGGACAGAGCCAGGATTACAACTTAATTTGGTGTGCTCCAGACCCTGGACTTGTGTGTTTACATGTGTATGTGTATATGTGGTGGTACTGAGGCTTGAACTCAGGGCCTTTCATTCTCACTTGGCTTTTTTGTTCAAGGCTGATATTCTGCCACTTGAGGCATATCTCCAGTTCCAAGAACCTGGACTTTACAGTCAGAGGATGCCAAAATTTTTGTTAGATTCAGCCACTGACAAAGAACCTCAAGAAACATCCAGAATTCTTGACACTGTCTGATGTCTCTTCCATTCAAGAGAATTAAAAGAAAGTATTGGTTAAGTCCTTGGGGGAACCCTATTGATCGTTGGTGGGAATGTAAACTAATACAACCACTCTGGAGTGAAGTCCGGAGGTTCCTCAAGAAACTAAACCTATCTTCCCTATGATTCAGCAATACTACTCTTGGGCATCTAGCCAGAACATCACAAGCCAGGACACCAGAAAGATACTTTCACATCCATGTTCACTGCTGCACTATTCACAATAGCCAAGTTATAGAAACAACCCCGGTGCCCTATAATAGATGAATAGACCCAAAAACTGTGTTACCTGTTCACCATGGAATTTTACACAGCCATGGACCTAGAACAAATTATATTAAGGGAGATAAGTAAAGCTCAGAGGGACAAAGAAAAATACTCTTAGGAGAGGAACACAAAGGTACAATGCCTATGTGCACCTGGCCATATAAAATAATATTTATCTAGGGGCTGGGAATATTGCCTAGTGGTAGAGTGCTTGCCTTGTATGCATGAAGCCCTGGGTTCGATTCTTCAGCACCACATATACAGAAAAGGCCAGAAGTGGCACTGTGGCTCAAGTGGTAGAGTGCTAACCTTGAGCAAAAAGAAGCCAGGGACAGTGCTCAGGCCCTGAATTCAAGCCCCAGGAATGGTGAAATCATCATCATCATCATATTTATCTAAATAAACTCCAGGAAATGGAAACAGGAGGTTTTGTTTTTTATTGCTGTTTTTGTTTTGTTTTTGCCTTGTTTGTTCGTTTATCTGTCTTTGGGAGGGCAAAAAGGGGCACAGAAATGAAGAGACAAAGGGTGGTACTCACTAGACACTACATTGAAAATGAACTACACAGGGCTGGGGATATAGCCTAGTGGCAAGAGTGCCTACCTTGGATACATGAGACCCTAGGTTCGATTCCCCAGCACCACATATACAGAAAACGGCCAGAAGCGGCGCTGTGGCTCAAGTGGCAGAGTGCTAGCCTTGAGCGGGAAGAAGCCAGGGACAGTGCTCAGGCCCTGAGTCCAAGGCCCACGACTGGCCAAAAAAAAAAAAAAAAAAAAAGAAAATGAACTACACAGCTTGTGGGTGGGGATGAGAGGAAAAAGCTGGGAGAGAGCAAGGGAAGGAGTGACAGTGTCCAAAAACAAATGTACTCTTTACCTGATTTATGTAACTGAAACTGCTCATATATCATCATTATAATAACAATTTAAAGGAAACTTGGATAAAGATAAGATTTTTTTAAAGACGTGCTCTTTACCCGACTTGTATAAGTGTAATCCCTCTGTATATCACCTTTGTGATAACAACAAGAATTTTTAAAATAGGAAATAGTCCTTCTGCTAGAGATTCTCAAACTTTGGCATGTATCTGAACCACTGGAGCCTTCATTATCATCATCATCATCATCATCATCATCATCATCACCATCATCATCACAGTGCTGGTATGGAATTCAGGGCTTTGGACATGCCAGGCTAGTCCTCTACCACCAGACCACATCCCAGCCCTGAGGCCTTATTAATTGCATTGCTGGATCCTGCTCAAAATTTTCTGATGTAATAGGTCAGAGCTCGAGCCTGAAAATGAGAATTTCCAAAAAGCTCGCATTTGATGCTGGCCCAGAGACCCCTTCCTACAGTCTTTGATCCTCACCCAGAGTATCAGTTGTTCAGATTTGGCCCTACACACAGCTGGCTTTCCCATGCCAGTGCTTACACGCCCTCCTCAGGGCTCTTAGAGGGACTGTACTCGCCATCAGGTCTCTCTGCCTGCTGAGTTTGTGACAGCCACCTCCAGTTCCTACCTTTTCTAAGGACACTGAGGCAGGGGATGGGAGAGAATGAACAATGCCTGAAACAAGACTGGAATGGGGACATTTCAGGCTTCAGTCACATCTGTCAATAGGAGGTATGCATTTCCTACATCCCTTAAGTTACACTCTGTGGGGATTACCATTTCTCCTGCCTCTACCTCAGGTTAGCTGGGTATTCCTGGTATCCTGACACAGCAGAAGCAGTCTCCTAGGATACATGAATATAGTGATAGCTTAAGAAGAAAGGTTCTGCTATTCAGGAAGCTGAGATCTGAGGATCAAGAGTGTCCTACTACTAATAGGCTGATATCTGAGGACCAAGGATGTCCAACATACTCACTCAGAAGGCTGAGATCTGAGTATCAAGCCCTCTGGAAGTGGCTCTGTGTCTCAAAGTGGTAGAGTGCTAGCCTTGAGCAACAAAAGCTCATGAATAGCATCCACACCCCAAGTTCAAGCCCCATGACCACCACCACCAACAAGAAGGTTCCTGAAGACAAAGTCATGGAAATATGAGTCTAGGAAGGAGAAAGTTTAAAGAAAACTACAAGTCCATAGAGAGGTCCTGTAGCCCAAGATTAAAGGTGAGGTAGCAGGAATGGTTGATCCGATAGTTATTGCTTACCTGTGAATAGTTATAAAACATGCCCCTCCTTATACATTTTTCTCACAAGAGATGGTATATATGTCCTACTCATCCTATTTTTTTTTTTGGTGGTAGTGAGGTTTGAGTTCTAGGCTTCATGTTTGTTCAGATAGTGCTCTTCCACTTGAGCCACACCTCCAACTGACTTGTCAGATCTGCTTCCAGCCAGGTGAGTGAGCCATCTTGAACATCACTTTTGTCTCATCTTCAGACAACTGTAGCCTCTCTCAGCTGATCTCTAATCACAACATCATAAACCCCAGGCAGAACATGCTTACCCAAATGCCACTTGGCTCTTCCCAAGACTTATTCCACAAAGTCCTCTCATGTATTAACAGACAGTTGGGTGCTGGTGGCTCACGCCTCTGCTCCTAACTACTGGAGAGGCTGAGATCTAAAACTCATGGTTCAAATCCAGCATGGGCAGCAAAATCTGCGAGACTCTTATTTCCAATTAACCACTAGAGAGCTGAAATTGGACCCACGCCTTGAGTGGTAGAGCAATAGTCCTAAGCACAAGGGCTCGGGGATAGCTCTCAGGCCCCTAGTTAAATCCCCCTGGACAGGCACAAAAATTGTAAAAGAAGTCAGGTGCCAATGGCTCATACCTGTAATCCTAGCTACCCAGGTGTCTGAGATCTGAGGATTGTGGTTCAAAGCCAACCCAGGCAGAAAAGTATATAAGACTCTTATCTCCATGGAGAATAAAAAAACAACTGAGGCTATGATAGCAGAAATGATGGAAAGCCTCAGGAACGAATTCAGAAAACAATTCCAGGAGTTTATAATGGAAGTCTCGAAGGACCTTCAGGAAGTCAAGGAAGAAATGGAAGCAAAAATGGATACAGTGCAAACCTCCATTAAAGAAGACCTTAAGAGTGGGCTGGGGATATGGCCTAGTGGCAAGAGTGCTTGCCTTCTATACATGAGGCCCTGGGTTCAATTCCCCAGCACCACATATACAGAAAACGGCCAGAAGTGGTGCTGTGGCTCAAGTGGCAGAGTGCTAGCCTTGAGCAAAGAGAAGCCAGGGACAGTGCTCAGGCCCTGAGTCCAAGCCCCAGGACTGGCAAAAAAAAATAGCTTAACATCCTGAGAAGTGAAATGCATGAAAAAATAGATTTAAAATACAACTCTTTAAAGGAAGAAATTTCCACAATCAGAGCTGATCTGGCAACCATAAATAGCTCCCTGACATCCATAAATACCACACTTGAATCCACAGCACAAATAATTGACCATATTGAATCCAGAATGTCTCTCTTGGACGATGATGCAGCTGATAAGGACCAGAAAATTATCACACTTCAAGAAACGGTAAAGCTTCAGGGAAGACTAATCCAGGAGCTAGTGGACAAAGACAAGAGATATAAACTGCGCATAATTGGAATAGAAGAAGGAGCTGAATACCAGAGCAGAGGGCTTCAACATATTTTCAATAAAGTTATTGCAGAAAACTTCCCTAATCTCACAAAGGACCCCATCCAGGTAACCGAAGCCTATAGGACGCCTGGCAGACCAGACCCTAGAAAATCCTCGCCCAGGCACATAATAATCAAGACTTCAGATCTCAAGAATAAAGAGCAAATTTTGAATTCGGCCAAAGCGAAGAAAGAGATTTATTACAATAGGAAAAAGATCCAAATAACAGTAGACCTCTCCACACAAACCTACCATGCACAAAGAGAGTGGAAGAACACCATCCAAGTCCTACAGGCCAACAATTGCCAACCCAGAATTAGATATCCAGTGAAACTAGAATTCATATTTGAGGGAAAAAACAGATCTTTTTCCATAGCAAAGAGGATCTAAAGGAGTATGTGAATAAAAAACCAGCCCTACAGCGAATTCTAAGAGGGGAACCCCACGCAACAGACATCATACAGGCCACACAGACAGAAACAGAAACAAACTACAATAGCCAGAGCCCAACAGAAAGAGCAGCTCATTAAAGACAAGAAAAAAAAGAGAGAAAAACAGCCTAACAGGAAAATGGAAGGGGAAAAATCATTCTTTTTTTTTTTTTTTTTTTGGCCAGTCCTGGGCCTTGGACTCCGGGCCTGAGCACTGTCCCTGGCTTCTTCCCGCTCAAGGCTAGCACTCCGCCACTTGAGCCACAGCGCCGCTTCTGGCCGTTTTCTGTATATGTGGTGCTGGGGAGTCGAACCTAGGGCCTCGTGTATCCGAGGCAGGCACTCTTGCCACTAGGCTATATCCCCAGCCCGGAAAAATCATTCTTATCCTTGATCTCTTTGAATATAAATGGTATAAACTCTCTGATGAAGGGGAGCAGACTGACAGAATGCATCCACAAACAAAAAGTTGCCATCTGTTGTCTTCAAGAGACCCACCTTACAGCAAGGGATAAAAACAGGCTCCGAATGAAAGGAGGGAGCAAGATCTTCCAAGCAAATGCACCTACCAAAACGGCAGGAGTAGCCATCCTGATCTCAGACAAGATGGATTTCTCATTAAAATCAACTCAAAAAGACAAAGAAGGACACTACATTTTAATAAAAAGAAAAATCCAGAATCAAGACATCACGGTGATAAATGTATACTCACCGAACAAAAGAGGCCCTACATATGTCAAGCAAATACTCACAGAACTACAGAACAAGATAGACACAAACACAATCATAGTGGGAGACTTTTAAATCCCATTCTCTCCAAGAGACAGATCCAACACCCAGAGGATTAGCAAGGGAGCTGAGGACCTAAGTAATACCATATCCCAAATGGATCTGACAGATCTATACAGAATCTTCCACCCTACAGAGACCCAATACACCTTCTTCTCAACAGCCCATGGATCATACTCCAAAATAGACCATGTCATAGCCCACACAAAGAACCTCAGCAAATACAAAAGTATTGACGTCATCCCATATATTATATCTGACCACAGTGGAATAAAGGTAACCCTCAATAACAAAGGATACCACAGAGGCTATACATATTCTTGGAGGCTAAACCCCTCACAGATACCTAACACTTGGGCCACAGACAAAATTAAGGATGAAATTAATGAATTCATAAGCCACAATGACAATGAAAATACATCACAAAGAAACCTATGGGATACAGCTAAGGCAGTACTGAGGGGCAAGATCATCACCCTCAGCACTCACATTAAAAGAATGGAAGCAGAGTAGGTGAATAACCTCACGATGAAACTAAAACAACTGGAGAAACAAGAAATGACAGAATCTAAAATGACTAGGAGGAGAGAGATCACAATGATCAAAGAAGAGATAAATCTGATTGAAAATAGAAAGACCATTCAACAAATAAATAAGACTAAAAGCTGGTTCTTTGAGAAAATAAATAAAATTGACAGACCCCTCACAAGACTTACAAAAGAAAGAAGAGACTCATATACGTAAAATCAGGGACTCCACGGGAAAAATTACAACAAGTACACATGATATTCAAACAATCATAAGGAACTATTTCCAGAAACTCTACTCACTAAAAAACAATAATTTTACAGAAATGGATCAATTTTTAGAGAAGTATAAACTGCCCAAACTGAACCAAGAAGAAATAAATCAACTAAATAAACCAATAACTTACAGTGAGATACAGGGGGTAATCAAGAGCCCCCAACAAAGAAAAGCCCAGGCCCAGATGGATTCACCAACGAATTCTATAAAACCTTTAGTGAGGAGCTAATACCAATACTCCTCAAACTCTTCCGTGAAATAGAAACAGAGGGAGAAATCCCAAACTCATTCTATGAAGCTAATATTATACTCATCCCCAAACCAGGCAAAGACCCAACAAAAAAAAGAGAACTACAGACCAATATCACTAATGAACACAGACGCAAAGCTCCTCAATAAAATATTAGCTAACAGGACCCAGAAACTGATCAAGAAAATTATACATCATGACCAAGTAGGCTTCATCCCACAGTCACAAGGATGGTTCAACATCCGTAAATCAATGTAATTCACCACATCAACAGAACTAAAATCAAGAATCACATTGTTATTTCAGTCGATGCCCAAAAAGCCTTTGAAAAATACAACATCCATACTTATTAAAAGCTCTGGAGAGAACAGGAATAGATGGAACATTCCTCAAAACAATAAAAGCCATATACAACAGACCAACTGCTAATATCGTATTAATTGGGGGAGAAACTAAAATCATTCCCCCTAAACTCAGGAACAAGACAAGGATGCCCACTCTCCCCACTTCTTTTCAACATAGTGCTGGAATCCCTAGCCATAGCAATAAGGCAAGAGGAGGACATCAAAGGGATCCACATTGGCAAGGAAGAAATCAAGCTATCCCTATTCACAGACGACATGATCTTATATCTGAAGGACCCAAAAAACTCAGTCCCCAAACTCCTACACCTAATAAACCATTTTGGCAAAGTAGCAGGATACAAAATCAATCCACAAAAGTCAGCAGCTTTTCTGTACACCAGCAATGTACAAGCAGAAAAGGAAATTATGGAAACAATTCCATTTACAGTAGCCAAAAAAAGAATAAAGTACCTAGGGATCAACCTAACCAAAGACGTGATGGACCTTTTTAATGAGAACTATAAAAATCTAATAAGGGAAATCAAAGAAGACACAAGGAGATGGAAAGACCTCCCACGCTCATGGGTAGGCAGAATCAATATAGTGAAAATGGCCATATTGCCCAAATTGTTATACAAATTCAATGCAATCCCCATCAAAATCCCAGCTACATTTTTCACTGAAATAGAGAACGCAACCTATAAATTCATATGGAACAGCAAAAGACCTAGAATAGCCAAAGCAATTCTAGGCAAAAAAAGCAGTGCAGGAGGTATCCAGACTTCAAGCTCTACTATAGAGCCATCATAACAAAAACAGCCTGGTATTGGTATAAAACAGACCTGAAGACCAATGGAATAGAATAGAAGACCCAGAAATAAAACTGCACTCTTACAGTCAGCTGATATTCGACAAAGGAGCTAAAGACATACAATGGAATAAACAGAGCCTCTTCAACTACTGGTGCTGGGAAAACTGGGCAGCCATATGCAGAAAACTCAAAGTAGACTCTAGCCTATCACCATGCACCAAGATCAACTCGAAATGGATCAAGGACTTCAACACCAGACCTAAATCCTTGAAACTACTGAAGGACAGAGTAGAAAAGATGCTAGTACTTATAAGCACAGGAAGGAACTTCCTGAATAGAGTCCCAGGGGCACAACAGATAGGGGAGAGACTCGACAAATGAGACTACTACAAAATAAAAAGTTTCTACACAGCTAAGGACATAGCCACCAAACTAGAAAGACAGCCAACCATATGGGAAAGGATCTTTACCAGCACAGCAACAGACAAAGGCCTAATATCGGTCATCTACAGAGAACTCAAAAAACTAACCCCCTCCAAGCCCAGTAAACCAATTATGAAGTGGGCAAAGGAACTAAAGAGAGACTTCACAAGAGAAGAGATAAAAATGGCAAAGAAACACATGAGGAAATGTTCAACATCCCTGGCAGTAAAGGAAATGCAAATAAAAACAACCCTGAGATACCACCTCACTCCAGTTAGAATGGCCTATACTCTGAACTCAGGCAACAACAAATGCTGGAGGGGGTGCGAGGAAAGAGGAACCCTTCTCCACTTTTGGTGGGAGTGCAAATTAGTACAACCACTTTGGAGAACAGTATGGAGGTTCCTCAAAAAGCTCAACATAGATCTACCCTATGAACCAGCCATACCACTCCTAGGCATCTTTCCTGAACAACAGGTCTCAGGATATCAAAAAGACATCTGCACTACCATGTTTATCGCTGCACAATTCACAATAGCCAAAATATGGAAACAACTCAGATGTTCCTCCACAGATGAATGGATCCAAAAAATATGGTACCTATACACAATGGAATACTACATAGCGATTAGAAATGGTGAAATATTGTTATTCGCAGGGAAATGGTCAGAACTTGAACAAATAATGTTGAGCGAGACAAGCCTAGAACACAGAAAACAAAGGGGCATGATCTCCTTGATATATGACTGTTAATGTGGGGGAGAGGGGGGCAGTAGAGAGACCAGGTCTGTGAAACAAAAAACTTCTTGTCAAATGGTATTTCCCACAGGTTTGGATCAGCGACCCTACATTATGTAACTAAAACCAATTACTCAACATATAAAGGTCAAAAATAGACCTCTCAGTGTATCACAATAGCTCAAAAGCTATGTATGTATGTTCATATAAGACAAGGATAAGCAGGGGCTGGGGATATGGTCTAGTGGCAAGAGTGCTTGCCTTGTATACATGAGGCCCTGGGTTCGATTCCCCAGCACCACATATACAGAAAATGGCCAGAAGTGGCGCTGTGGCTCAAGTGGCAGAGTGCTAGCCTTGAGCAAGAAGAAGCCAGGGACAGTGCTCAGGCCCTGAGACCAAGCCCCGGGACTGGCCAAAAAACAACAACAACAACAAAAAACCCACCAAGACAAGGATAAGCAAACCCTATTGCCTACATTAAATTTAAAGCCCTAGGTAAATTTCCTTTGGCGTAGGCCACGTGGCTACTGTATATGTTTTTGGTACACTGTGCATTGTATATATGTCTACCTGACCTAGGGAAGGGAAAGAAAAACAGGGTGTAAGATATTACAAGAAATATACACACTGCACTACTATATAACTGTGCCCCTTTTGCATAACACCTTGTCAAAAAATTGTTTAATTAATAAATAAATTATTTAAAAAAGACTCTTATCTCCAACTAACCACCAATAAACTGTAAGTGGCTCTGTGGCTCAAAGTGGTAGAGTGCTAGCCTTGAGCACAAAAACTCAGGGACAGCACCCAGGCCCTGAGTTTAAGCCTCATGACCAAAAAAGAAATATAATAAGCATATTTCTTAAATTCAACATGCAAAGAGAAAGATACAGAGAGGAAAATTATAACTGGAAGGGACATGGAAATCCTCTGGTAGACCTCTCTCATTTTCCAAATGAGTCCATTTTGCATAAAGCCAGGTGATTTCTGTCTGCCACACAGAAACTACAGATGTAAAGGAGCCCAAAGACTTAATCTATACTTATTTTCAATTTTGCTGTTTTCTACCATACTAATCTCTGATGCTTTTCTGCCTCTCAAGCCTGAAGAAAGAACCCCACAGAAAAAGAAGAAAAAAGAGAAAAGAGAAGAACAAACAAAACCATGAGCTGCCAGCTGGCTGGTCCAAAGCCAGTAGGATGATAAGTTGTAGGAGGGAGCCTGACCTTCCCCTTTTCCTCATGGGACATTCACCAGACCCTTATTTAGACCACAGACAAAGTGCATTTGCTGGCCTGAGGTTCATGTTGAATTGGCAAGAGGAAAGAAAAAGAAGCAGTTACAGAGGAGAAAGAGGGACTTAGGAGATTTTGACAATGGCACTCTGAAAACAGCAAAGCCAACAGGAACACTTTTCCCAGTTTCAGGCAAATCAATACATCACAAGAGAAAGCTCTAGAACTTTGATATTCCATCTATTATGGGAAGCCAGGTACTGGTGGCTGTAATCCTAACTATGCAGGAGGCTGAGATCTAGTGATTGTTGTTCAAAGCCAGCCCAGGCAGGAAAGTCCATGAGACTCTTATCTCCAATGAACCACCAGAAAACCAGAAGTGGAGTTGTGGCTCAAGGTGGTAGAGTGCTAGCCTGGAGCAGAAAGATCTGAGGGAGAGTGCCCAGGCTCAGAGTTCAAGCCCCACAAGTGACAAAAAATAAAAATAAATAAAATCTATTATGGGATGTAAACAGACACATCAACAACATAGCAAGACAAATATAACCTAGTAAAAACACTTTTTAGGATTCAGATCTACCAGTTTACCTGAGGACAAACACTGGGGATTCTGAGAATTTTCACAGCAGACAGAAGCTATACCTGTCTGCAGCCCTATGGATCTTTCTGCTCACAGCAACTCTGTATGTGCACATTCTTCTCTTCTCCTAAAGACCAAAGACACACCAACACACCAGGTTTCCTGACACTGACCAGACCTGCATAGATGGCCCCATTGTCTGAGACTGGAGCCCAGGTCAGCCTGGGCTGAGGATGAAGCATGGAGGTAAACAGTTTGGGGCTCAGAACTGAGGTGTGTTTGTAGGAGTTCCCTTGCTCTAGGACATTCGCCAATTACTCTAGACATCCATGCCTCCAACTTTTAATGCTGAGGCAGATCTGGCCACCTCCTCCAGCTTTTGCAGCCACCAGAATCCAATGTTCAAGAAAGGAAAGAACAAATGCTACTCACTAGACACTATGTGGAAAATGAACTATACAACTTGTGGGTGGAGATGGGAGGGAAAGGCTGGGAGAGAGTGAGGGAAGGGGTTCAAAAAGAAATGTATTCATTACCTGACTAATGTGACTGTAACTCCTCTGTATAATTTTTTTAAAAGAAAGAAAGAATAGAGAGGAGCCAAGCATTAATGGCTCAAGTTTGTAATCCTAGTTACTCAGAGGGGTTGAGATCTTAGGGTTGCAGTTCAAAGGCAGAAAAGTCCAGGAGACTCTTATCTCCAATTAACAACAACAACAAATAGAAGGAAGTGGAGCTGTGGCTATCTACCTACCTATCTATCATCTATCTATTATCTATCTAGGTTATCTAACTCCTGGAAGCTTTCTATCAGCTGTCAGTTTTTCACTCTCTAATATGAGGGAACAAGGGTTGCCCGTCACCCAAGAGAATCTTCTATCCTGAATATAGACAAACAGGAAACAAACAAGCAGGAAAAAAGTCAGCTTGGAGGAAACGGTTTATGAGGTCAGAAGTGAGAGGGGGGAAAAAAGCTACAGGGAATAATCTTAGAGAAATTCATACAATATTGCCTCCAAGAAACAAAATGAGAATACTATTCTCTCTGTGTGTGTGTGTGTGTATGTGTGTGTGTGTGTGTGTGTGTGTGTGTGTGTGTGTGTGTGTGTGCTGGTCTTGGGACTTGTATTCAAGGCCTTTGCTTTCTCACTTGGCATTTTTGCTCAAGGTTGGGACTCTATCCCTTGAGCTAAACCTCCACTCCAGATTTTGTTTGTTTGTTTTTTTGCCAGTCCTGGGGCTTGGACTCAGGGCCTGGGCACTGTCCCTCAGCTTCTTTTGCTCAAGACTAGCACTCTACCACTTGAGCCATAGCACCACTTCTGGCCTTTTCTGCTTATATGGTACTAAGGAATCGAACCCAGAGCTTCATGGATGCTAGGTAAGCACTCTACCACTAACCCACATTCCCAGCCCTTCCTGGGTTTTGTTTTGTTTTTTAAACTGGTTAATTGAAAGTGAGAGTCTTACACACTGTGAGACTTTCAACTGTGACCCTAAATTTCACCTCCGGAGTAGTTAGAATTACAGTCATGAGTCACCAGCACCTGACTTAAACTACTATTTCTAAAGGATATTATATAGAAAATTGGGATCTATTGGGAAAAAATTAAATATGACCTGAGAAATGGAAAACTCAGTAGGAATGGATATCATCAAGCATAGTGGCTCACCCCTATAAGCCCTAAAGAGGTAGAGGCAGGAAGATCATGAGATTCAGGCCAGCCTAGGCAACATAGTCAATTCAAGGTCAGCCTGAGCTATTAAATGAGACCCAGAAAGGTCAAAGGCCGGGGATTTTAACTCAGTGGCAGAGTATTTCTCTAGAAGCTTAAGGTCCTGAGTTTGAAGAAAGAAAGAAGGAAAGGAAGGAAGGGAGGGAAGGGAAGGGAAGGGAAGGGAAGGGAAGGGAAGGGAAGGGAAGGGAAGGGAAGGGAAGGGAAAGGAAAGGAAGGGAGGAAGGAAAGGAAGGGAGGAAGGAAAGGAGGGAGGGAGGGGGGAGGAAGGAAGGAAGGAAGGAAGGAAGGAAGGAAGGAAGGAAGGAATAATTTTAAAAATAAAAAATTATTGGGTGAAAGATGGCGCCATCACAGTAGGGAGGCACCCCAACTTGCTCCAACTGAATAGCGAGCTGGGAACTCCACCACCCAACACCCCATCAAGAACCCAGCAAAATCAGCAGCCAGAAGCAGTGGAGATACGCAGGAAAACAAAGGAGTAAAAAAGAAGAGCCGAAAACCTACACAGAGCCGGAGAATCTCTGGGGCACCCTCCCCCCACCAGCCGACCCTGGCCCAAACAGGGCCAGGCTGGGAAAGGGGAACCCGGCAATCGACAGACCAACTGCCAGGAGCACAGAATTCAGACAGCGGGACCCCACGAACACTAGGGAGAGTGCGGACCAAGACATATGGCCACAGCGGCGATGGGAAGTTCGGGTCCACACTGGGATCAGACAGACGGCAGCTGGGGAACCCAGCGCGGCAGAAGGGGGGAGCCGAGGACGCCACCACGACACCTCACCACCCCCGAAGGACCAACGGCTGCACGGGACACACACACAATCCAGGGCCAGTGAGTCCCCCATTACCACCCCTCCCCCAACAGGAGACCAGCTATCAGAGACCCAAACCCTACAAAGAAGCTAGATCTCCCTCCCTGCCCTCCCCACCCCGAGGGAACAAAGAACCCCCAAATCAGGTGGGAAGCTCCCATCAGGCACTGGGAAGTCAGTTTAGCAGGGGAAGGGCTGAGCAGCCCCAAGGCCGCACAGGATTCTGAACTGGCTGAATCGGCCCCGCCCCCTTCCCAACAGGGGCCTGGGGACGGCCGGCAGTGCAATCCCCACCCGAGGCGCCTGGACCTCAAGGACTCTTACAACTAAAATCACAGGCACTGGTGGGCAATACCAGCACAGCAGGGACACCTGGGCCTGATCACGCGCCCTCCTCGCAGCGGAGGCACAGTCTGAGTGCGCTAACCTGCACCCGAACAGTTGATCCCACTGGGCCCCACACATACTGGCCCCCACAACGGACTCGCGGGAGGGCACAAACACAACCCAACAACCCAGGGCTCGCTCGGGGAGGCATACCCCGCTAAAGTGGACGGGGCCACAGTGCCAACGCCTGTTGTAGCTGGCACGCAGCACACAGGTGGGCAGGACCCCCAGCGACAGCGCCCGCTCTGGTAGGCGTACCGCGCACAGGTGGGCGGGGCCCCAGCACCTACACAGGAGGGAGGGCAGAGCTATAAACCAAACCTGATAAGCTATCCACAGATCTCCAGATGTGCAAATCACAAAGAAACATAACACAGTTCATCAAAGAGCAAGCCAACTCGCCAGCTCCAGAAAGCAGCATGACTGAAGAGGAGATGGAGAATAAAAAAGCAAATGAGGCCATGTTAACAGGAATGATGGAAAGCGTCAGAAATGAAAACAGAAAACAATTCCAGGAGTTTAGAGCAGAAATCTTGGAGGACACCCAGGAAGCCAAGAAAGAAATGGAAGCAAAAATGGATACAATGCAAGCCTCCTTTAAAGAAATGGAAGCAAAAATGGATACAATGCAAGCCTCCTTTAAAGAAAATCTCCACATCCTGAGAATTGAAATGCATGAAAAAATAGATTTAAAATACAACTCTTTAAAGGAAGAAGTTTCCACGATCTGACAACCATAAATACCTCTCTGACATCCATAAACTCCGCAATTTAATCCACAGCACAAAGAATTGACCATATGAAATCCAGAATCTCTCGCCTAGACGATGAAGCAGACAACAACAACCAGAAAATTACCACACTCCAAGAAACGGTGGAGCTTCAGGGAAGACTAATCCAGGAACTAAAGGATAAAGACAAGAGATATAATCTGTGCATAATTGGACTAGAAGAAGGAGCCGAATACCAGAGCAGAGGGCTTCTTCATGTTCTCAATAAAGTTATTGCAGAAAACTTCCCCAATCTCACAAGGGACCCCATCCAGGTAACCAAAGTCTATAGGACACCTGGCAGGCCAGACCCCAGAAAAGCCACCCCAAGGCACATAATATTCAAGACTTCAGATCTCAAGATTAAAAAGCAAATTCTGAATTCAGCCAAAGCGAAGGAAGAAATTTTCTACAATGGGAAGAGGATTCGAATAACAGCAGACCTCTCCACACAAACTTACCAAGCACGAAGTGAGTGAAAGAACACCATCCAAGTACTTCAGGCTAACAATATGCAACCTCAGATCAAATATCCAGCGAAATTGGAGTTCACATTCGAAGGGAAAACCAGATCTTTCCACACCAAAGAGGAGCTAAAGGAGTATGTGAATAAAAAACCAGCCCTACAGCGAATTCTAAGAGGGGAGCCCCACCCAACAGAGATTGTACAAGACACACAGACAGCAACAGAAAGAAACTACAATAGCCAAAGCCCAACAGAAAGAAAAGCTCATTAAAGACAAGAGAAAGAAAAAAAAAAGAGGAAAACACAGCCCAAAAAGAAAATAGAAGGAGAAAAAACACCTTTATCCTTGATCTCTTTAAATATAAATGGCTTAAACTCACAGATAAAGAGGAGCAGACTGGCAGAATGCATCCACAAACAAAAAGTTGACATCTGCTGCCTACAAGAGACCCACCTTACAGAAAGAGACAGAAACAGGCTCTGAATGAAAGGATGGAGCAAGATCTTCCAAGCAAACGCACCTACCAAAACGGCAGGTGTAGTCATCCTGATCTCAGACAAGCTGGACTTTTCATTAAAATCAACTCAAAAAAGACAAAGAAGGATACTACATTTTAATACAAGGAAAAATCCAGAATCAAGACATCACAGGGATAAATGTATACTCACCGAACAAAAGAGGCCCTACATATGTCAAGCAAATTCTCACAGAATTACAGAAAAAGATAGACACAAACACAATCATAGTGGGTGACTTTAATACCCCTCTCTCTCCAAGAGACAGATCCAACACCCAGAGGATCAGCAAGGAAGCTGAGGACCTAAGTAACACCATATCCCAAATGGATCTGACAGACCTATACAGAATCTTCCACCCTACAGAGACCCAATACACCTTCTTTTCAGCAGCCCATGGATCATACTCCAAAATAGACCACGTCATAGCCCACACAAAGAACCTCAGCAAATACAAAAGTATTGACGTCATCCCATGTATTATATCTGATCACAGTGGATTAAAGATAACCCTCAATAACAAAGGATACCACAGAGGCTATACATATTCTTGGAGGCTAAACCCCACACTGCTATCCAACACTTCCGCCACAGACCAAATTAAAGATTAAATCAATGAATTCATAAGCCACAATGACAATGAAAACACATCACAAAGAAACCTATGGGACACAGGTAAGGCAGTACTGAGGGGCAAGATCATCACCCTCAGCACTCACATTAAAAGAATGGAAGCAGAGCAGGTGAATAACCTCAAGATGAAACTAAAACAACTGGAGAAACAAGAAATAACAGAATCTAAAATGACTAGGAGGAGAGAGATCACAATGATCAAAGAAGAGATAAATCTGATTGAAAATAGAAAGACCATTCAACAAATAAATAAGACTAAAAGCTGGTTCTTTGAGAAAATAAACAAAATTGACAGACCCCTCGTAAGACTTACCAAAAAAAGAAGAAAAGAGACTCATATACATAAAATCAAGGACTCCACTGGAAAAATTACAACAAGTACACATGATATTCAAACAATCATAAGGAGCTATTTCCAAAACCTCTACTCAGCAAAAAACAATAATTTTACAGAAATGAATCAATTCTTAGAGAAGTACAAACTGCCCAAACTGAACCAAGAAGAAATAAATCAACTAAATAAACCAATAACTTACAGTGAGATACAGGAGGTAATCAAGAACCTCCCAACAAAGAAAAGCCCAGGCCCAGATGGATTCACCAACAAATTCTACAAAACCTTTAGTAAGGAGCTAATACCAATACTCCTCAAACTCTTCCATGAAATAGAAACAGAGGGAGAAATCCCAAACTCATTCTACGAAGCTAATATTATACTAATTCCCAAACCAGGCAAAGTCCCAACAGAAAAAGAGAACTACAGACCAATATCACTAATGAACACAGACGCAAAGCTCCTTAATAAAATATTAGCTAACAGGACCCAGAAACTAATCAAGAAAATCATACATCATGACCAAGTAGGCTTCATCCCACAGTCACAAGGATGGTTCAACATCTGTAAATCAATGTAATTCACCACATAAACAGATCTAAAATTAAGAATTACATTGTTATCTCAGTCGATGCCCAAAAAGCCTTTGACAAAATACAACATCCATACCAATTAAAAGCTTTGGAGAGAACAGGAATAGATGGAACATTCCTCAAAACAATAAAAGCCATATACAACAGACCAACTGCTAATATCATATTAAATGGAGAGAAACTTAAATCATTCCCCCTAAACTCAGGAACAAGACAAGGATGCCCACTCTCCCCACTTCTTTTCAACATAGTGCTGGAATCCCTAGCCATAGCAATAAGGCAAGAGGAGGACATCAAAGGGATCCACATTGGCAAGGAAGAAATCAAGCTATCCCTATTCACAAACAACATGATCTTATATCTGAAGGACCCAAAAAACTCAGTCCCCAAACTCCTACACCTAATAAACCAATTTGGCAAAATAGCAGGATACAAAATCAGTCCACAAAAGTCAGCAGCTTTTCTGTACACCAGCAATATACAAACAGAAAAAGAAATTATGGAAAAATTCCATTTACAGTAGCCAAAAAAAGAATAAAGTACCTAGGGATCAACTTAACCAAGGACGTGATGGACCTATTTAATGAAAACTATAAAAATCTAATAAGGGAAATCAAAGAAGATACAAGGAGATGTAAAGACCTCCCATGCTCATGGGTAGGCAGAATCAATATAGTGAAAATGGCCATATTGCCCAAATTGTTATACAAATTCAATGCAATCCTTATCAAAATCCCAGCCACATTCTTCACTGAAATAGAGAAACCAATCCATAAATTCATATGGAACAGCAAAAGACCTAGAATAGCCAAAGCAATTCTAGGCAAAAAAAAGCAGTGCAGGAGGTATCACAATACCAGACTTCAAGCTCTACTACAGGGCCGTCATAACAAAAACAGTCGGAAGACCAATGGATTAGAATTGAAGACCCAGAAACAAAACCGCACTCTTACTGATATTCGACAAAGGAGCTAAAGACATACAATGGAATAAACAGAGCCTCTTCAACTACTGGTGCTGGGAGAACTGGGCAGCCATATGCAGAAAACTCAAAGTAGACCCAAGCCTATCACCATGCACCAAGATCAACTCAAAATGGATCAAGGACCTCAATATCAGACCTGAATCCTTGAAACTACTGAAGGACAGAGTAGGAAAGACGCTAGAACTTATAGGCACAGGAAGGAACTTCCTGAATAGAGTCCCAGGGGAACAACAAATAGGGGAAAGACTCAACAAATGGGACTACTACAAATTAAAAAGTTTCTGCACAGCTAAGGACATAGCCACCAAAATAGAAAGACAGCCAACCATATGGGAAAGTATATTTACCGGCACAGCAACAGACAAAGGCCTGATATCGGTCATCTACAGAGAACTCAGAAAACTAAACCCCTCCAAGCCCAATAAACCAATTAGGAAATGGGCAAAGGAACTAAAGAGAGACTTCACAAGAGAAGAAATAAAAATGGCAAAGAAACACATGAGGAAATGCTCAACATCCCTGGTAGTAAAGGAAATGCAAATAAAAACAACCCTGCGATACTACCTCACCCCAATTAGAATGGCCTATACTCTGAACTCAGGAAACAACAAATGCTGGAGGGGGTGCGGGGAAAGAGGAACCCTTCTCCATTGTTGGTGGGAGTGCAAATTAGTACAACCACTTTGGAGAACAGTATGGAGGTTTCTCAAAAAGCTCAATATAGACCTACCCTATGACCCAGCCATACCACTCCTAGGCATCTATCCTGAACAGCAGGTCCCAAGATATCAAAAAGACATTTGTACTTCCATGTTTATCGTGGCACAATTCACAATAGCCAAAATATGGAAACAACCCAGATGCCCCTCCACAGATGAATGGATCCAAAAATATGGTACTTATACACAATGGAATACTACGTAGTGATTAGGAATGGTGAAATATTGTTATTCACAGGGAAATGGTTAGAACTCGAACAAATAATGTTGAGCGAGACAAGCCTAGAACACAGAAAACAAAGGGGCATGATCTCCCTGATATATGACTGTTAACAAAGGGAGACGGCGAGACAGTAGAGACCAAGTCTGTGAAACCAAAAACGGCTTGTCAAATAGTATTCTCCACAGGATTGGGGCAGCGACCCAACAGTATGTAACTAAAACCAAACAATTACTCAACACATAAAGGTTAAAAATTGACCTCTCACGGGAATACAATAGCTCAAAAGCTATGTATGTAAGTTCATATAAGACTACTGTCGACATATTGTCTGATATTGACATTACATTTAAAACCCTAGGCAAACTTTCTTGGGCGTGGCCATGTGGCTATTGTATATGTTCTTGATACATTGTATATTGTATATATGTCCACCTGACCTAGAGAAGGGATAGAAAAACAGGGCGTAAGATATCACAAGAAATGTACACACTGCCCTACTATGTAACTGTACCCTTTTTGCACAACACCTTGTCAAAAAAAATTGTGTTCAATTAATAAATTAATTAAATTAATAAAAAATAAAAATAAAAAATTAATAAATTCTACATTAAGAGACATTACAGTGAAACTTGAGACCATTAAAAGCAAAGGGACAATCCTAAAACTCATGATAGAAAAAAATAGATTTTTCTACCAAAGAATTTCACCATAGTTCTTATCAGAACAGTAACTGCTGGAAGGTAATGAGGTTTTTACCTTCAAATATGATGAGAGAAATCATTGTAAGTACTATTATTAGCCACAGAGGTTTAAACTAAGATATAGATAAGTAAGAAACACTTCCAATTCCAGGAATAACAATCACAGGTTGGATGGAAAGATAGTCTTCGCTCCTTCCACAACCCACACTCTCAGCCACTACCTTACAATAATATTTGTAGGAATATAGGGAGAATTCACAAAATGAAAGAAACTAATCCAAGCAAGAACTTTTTTTTTTGGCCAGTCCTGGGCCTTGAACTCAGGGCCTGAGCACTGTCCCTGGCTTCTTTTTGCTCAAGGCTAGCACTCTGCCACTTGAGCCACAGTGCCACTTCTGGCCGTTTTCTGTATATGTGGTGCTGGGGAATTGAACCCAGGTCCTCATGTATACAAGGCAAGCACTCTTGCCACTAGGCCATATCCCCAGCCCGCCAAGCAAGAATTTTTTAAGCAAGAGTAAAGTTAAATATTTAATAACAGGAAAAGTTGTTAAATTATAACCACACAACTATATTGCATAATAGAAGGCTATACAGCAATTGAAATAAGTAAATTAAGGATTGGAGACATGCCTCAAGTGGTAGAGCACCTGCCTACTAAGCACAGGGCTCTGAGTTCAAATCCCAGTACTGCCATAAAAAAAAAAACTGTACTTAAGTATCCACAGGACTATACCTCAAAAATAATATTCATAAGATGGGTGCTGGAGACTCATGTCTGTAATCCTAGCTACTCAAGAGGCTGAGATCTGAGGATCGCCGTTCAAATTCAGCCTAGGAAGGAAAGTCTGAGAGACTCTTATCTCCAATAAACTACCAAAAACAGCCAGAAGTGGAATTGTGGCTTACGTGGCAGAATTCTAGCCTTAAGCAAAAATAGCTCTAGGACAGTGTCCAGGCCCTGAGTTCAAGCCCCAGGACCAGCACACACACAAAAAAAACATAATAATAATACCAATAATAACAACAACATGATAATACCAGTAATATCCACTAGCAACATGTGCTTAGACCCCTGGGTACTTTACTAAAGAAGAAAAGAAAGATTTCTTTTTTAAAAAAACATTAAGAATTAAGTATTTTTCTTCTGAAAAGTTTTCTCCTGGGGCTGGGAATATGGCCTAGTGGCAAGAGTGCTTACCTCGTATACATGAAGTCCTGGGTTCGATTCCCCAGCACCACATATGCAGAAAATGGCCAGAAGTGGTGCTGTGGCCTAAGTGCTAGCCTTGAGCAAAAAGGAAGCCAGGGACAGTACTCAGGCCCTGAGTCCAAGCCCCAGGACTGGCAATAAACAAATAAATAAATTAACAAACAACTTCAAGTCCTCAACAGGAACCATCAATAAGATAGTGTAGGGGCTGGGAATATGGCCTAGTGGCAAGAGTGCTTGACTCACTCGTATACATGAAGCCCTGGGTTCAATTCCCCGGCACCACATATACAGAAAACGGCCAGAAGTGGCGCTGTGGCTCAAGAGGCAGAGTGCTAGCCTTGAGTAAAAAGAAGCCAGGGACAGTGCTCAGGCCCTGAGTTCAAGCCCCAGGACTGGCAAAAAAAAAAAAAGATAGTGTAAGAGCTTTGAGCATCTCAACTATGAGTCTTTGTTGAAATAAAGAATTTGGATATAATATCTCTAGTTGACCTAGGGCAGGCAACAAGTGTCAAACTCAGTAGTCTTTCTCCTATGAGACCAATTAACATTGACTTTGAACTTGAAAGGGGATTTTTACATTGAGATGAGGCTGTTTTATTACAGCCTCCTCACAGGTCTGCCTGACTAGAGGAACACCAGGATTTAGACAATCTACAAATGTTGCCTCTCTCTACTACAGGCTCTCGAGGCCCCAGGTGTCCCAATGTCCTTTGGTAATGGGAATTTTTTCAGCTGTACTGAAAATTTTCTCACAGAGGGGTAAGTCAAACTCATCCCCAGAGTCCTAATATTTCTGCATGACTTAACTGGAGTTGAAAAAGTGTAGCCCAGTGCCAGTGGCTCATACCTATAATCTTAGCTATTTAGGAGGTTGAGGTTCAAAGCCAGCCTGAGCAGAAAAAAAAATCTCTGAGACTCTCATGTTCAATTAACCAGCAAAGCTGGAAATGGAGCTGTGGCTCCAGTGGTAGAGTCAGCCTTGGGAGCCAAGGGAGAACAGAAAGCCCTGAAATCAGGCCCCCCCCCACACACACACATGGGGGGGGAGGGAGGAAGGGAGGGAGGGAGGGAGGGAAGGAAGGAAGGAAGGAAGGAAGGAAGGAAGGAAGGAAGGAAGGAAGGAAGGAAGGAAGGAAAGAAGGGAGGGAAGGAGGGAGGGAGGGAGGGAGGGAGGGAGGGAGAGCAGAAGGAAAAAAGAAAGAAGAAAGCTAGCTAAGTGAACATAACTCCAAGTGCTCCAAGTGTAATGCTTGAGAATGCAAATAGGTGGCACTATGTTTTGTTTTCCAGTGGAAGAAAGAAAAATCTTTAAATAACTGAGAAAAAGAAATTTCAGAGCATGGGGATATTTAGACTCCCAAAAGCAATCTTACTAATTAGTATACCCACATGGGTTCTGAGAAAAGATAGCCTGTACCCATTTATTTTTCCGAAGAGCCCTGTGAGAAAAATCTGTTAAAAGCATCTGAGAGGGCTGGGGATATAGCCTAGTGGCAAGAGTGCCTGCCTTGGATACAGGAGGCCCTAGGTTCGATTCCCCAGCACCACATATACAGAAAACGGCCAGAAGCGGCGCTGTGGCTCAAGTGGCAGAGTGCTAGCCTTGAGCGGGAAGAAGCCAGGGACAGTGCTCAGGCCCTGAGTCCAAGGCCCAGGACTGGCAAAAAAAAAAAAAAAAAAAGGCATCTGAGAGGTCTCTTTCTAAACATTTTTTTTTAGGATCTGTAATTTAATTTATACCATTTCATGGAGTCAGTAATTTTTTCCATAGTTACAATTTTCTAAGCTAACCTTTAGAAAAAGCATGTTCTAAACGATCAATTTACAAAATTATAATAAAACCACACAATGACCTAAAATAATCTGAATGTGAAAATTCCTTAGATTTAAAGGGAAGGAAAATGCATACCATTTTGTAAACTATGAAATGTAAATAGAGGTGATTTGGAAATATGTGCAGATATATGAATGCTTTGGTGCCAAGAGAACGTCGGGAGTATCCAGTGTCCAAATCCCCTGTATGTTCCTAGAAAGCCTAAAGTCTGGATAAGGAATAAATTATTCACAGGCTGGGAATATGGCCTAGTGGCAAGAGCGCTTGCCTCGTATACATCAAGCCCTGGGTTCGATTCCCCAGCACCACATATATAGAAAATGGCCAGAAGTGGCGCTGCGGCTCAAGTGGCAGAATGCTAGCCTTGAGCAAAAAGAAGCCAGGGACAGTGCTCAGGCCCTGAGTCCAAGGCCCAGGACTGGCAAAAATCAAAAACAAAACAAAAAAAGGAATAAATTATTCACTAGGCACGTATCCAAAGATTAAGAATTACTTGAATCTATTTTAAGATCTTTCCACTTCTGGCTTTTTTGGTAGTTAATTGGAGATAAGAGTCTCAACAGACTTTCTTGCCTAGGCTGGCTTCTACCTGTGATCCTCACATCTCAACCTCCTGAGTAGCTAGGATTACAGTCATAAGCCACTGGCAGGCAATATATTGACATTTTACGGCATTACTGCCTGTTATTAAGTTGATTTAAAAGTTAAATTAATTTACAAAATCACCAATAAGATATACAAAATTCTCATTTCTACACATCTTTAGCAAAGTAGGCAATAAAGATTCCTTTAAGTACTTGCAAAAATGGTGTGCAGAGATTGTTACCTGAAATCTCCCATGTTGTCTATCCTGCAAGTTAGAGCTAAAAATTTTTCCTGATGCAGAATGGTGGTTTAGCTGGACACCATTGGGTCACACCTATAATCCTAGCTACTCAGGAGGCTGAGATCTAAGAATCAAGCTTCAGAACTAACCTGGCCAGGCACCAAAGAGGGTGATGAAAGTCTCACGGAGACTTTAATCACCAAAACGCTAGAAGTGGAGGTATGGTAGAGCATGAGCCTTTGGCAAAAGAAAGAAAGAAAGAAAGAAAGAAAGAAAGAAAGAAAGAAAGAAAGAAAGAAAGAAAGAAAGAAAGAAAGAAAGAAAGAAAGAAAGAAAGAGAGAGAAAGAGAGAGAGAGAGAGAGAGGAGAGGAGGGAGGGAGGGAGGGAGGGGGGGGAGGGAGGGAGGGAGGGAGGGAGGGAGGAAGGAAGGAAGGAAGGAAGGAAGGAAGGAAGGAAGGAAGGAAGGGAAGGAAGGAAGGAAGGAAGAGAGAAAGAGGGAGAGAAAGAGAGAGAGGAGGGAGGGAGGGAGGAAAGAAGAAAGAAAGAAAGAGAGAGAAAAAAAGGAAAGAAAGAATAAAAGAAAGAGAAGGAAGGAAGGAAGGAAGGAAGGAAGGGGAAGGGAAGGGAGGGGAGGTGAAGGGAAGGGAAGGGAGGAAGGAAAGGAGGGAGGGAGGGGGGAGGAAGGAAGGAGGGAAGGAAGGAAGGAAGGAAGGAAGGAAGGAAGGAAGGAAGGAAGGAAGGAAGGAAGGGAGGGAGGAAGGAAGGAAGGAAGGAAACACAAGGTCCTGAGTTCACACCCAATTCAACACACACACAACTGGGCACACACATACCCCGCCCCCCATACACACATGACTTATTAGATCTTCCTCCTCAAAAATTTTATTGAAATAGGTTCTGCATATTTATGGTAAAATTTATCACTCAACTTAAAAAATAATAATGTAGGATCATTGTTCCCCATGATATATTTAGCTGTTTGCTGTGGTTTGGACCAGTGTTCCTGGAAGCTCATGTTTTAGAGGCTTGACCCCTGGTTCATTGTACTATTAGGAGGTGGCAGAACCTTAAAGAATTCAAGCTCAATGACTTGAGCAAAAAAGCTACAAGTCCTTGCTCAAGCCCTGAGTTCAAGCCTTAGTAATGGCACAAGAAAAGGAGGAAGATAACGAGAAGGAGTAGAAGGAGGAGGAGGAAGAGGAAGAGGAGGGGGAGAAAAGTTTATAAAGCCTAATGGCTAAGTATTGGATGTATCTTAGTGGAATGCTTGTCAAGCATGTACTTTAAAGAAATTAGCCTTTGCTGGGCACCAGTAGCTCACATCTGTAATCCTAGTTACTAAAGAGGCTACGATCTGAGGATCATGGCTCAAAGCCAGCCCAGGCAGGATAGGCCATAAGACTCTTATCTCCAATTTAACTACCAGAAAACTAGAAGTGGAGCTATGACTCAAAGTAATAGAGTGCTAGCCTTGAGCACAAAGCTCAGAGAGAGCTCAGGCCCTGAATTCAAGCCCCACAACTAATAATAATAACAATAATAATTTTAAAAGAGCAACTACTTGAAAGGATTCCCAATCCTATTAAAAACATAGAAATCATTATATAGGCTGGGCACAGGTGGCTCATGCCTATAGTTGTAGCTACTTGGGAGCCTGAGATTGGGAAAGTAGCAGTTTGAGACCAACATAGGCCAAAAAGCCCATGAGGCTCCATCTCACCAGAAAGAAATCGTGTGTCATCCCAGCTACAGTGGGAATTAAAAAATAAATGCAGTATCGGTGGCTCATGCCTTTATTGCTAGCTAACTCAGTAGGCTAAATCTGAGAGGTAGTTCAAAGCCAGCCCAGGCAGGAAAGTTCATGAGACACTTATCTCCAAAGAAGCACCAAAAAAGCTGGAAGTGGAGCTGTGGCTCAAGTGGTAGAGTACTAGCCTTGAGCACAAAAGCAAAAGGACAGTCCCTGGGCCCTGAGTTCAAGCCTCAGAATTGGTACCAAAATAAAATAAATTTAAATTTAAAAGAAGTCCAGTTGAATGCCAGTGCAAAAAAAAATAAAAGGTGGGGGCTGGGGCCTAGTGGCAAGAGAGCTTGCCTCGTATACATGAGGCCCTGGGTTCGATTCCCCAGCACCACATGTACAGAAAACTGCCAGAAGTGGCGCTGTGGCTCAAGTGGCAGAGTGCTAGCCTTGAGCAAAAGGAAGCCAGGGACAGTGCTCAGGCCCTGAGTCCAAGCCCCAGGACTGGCCAAAAAAAAAAAAAAAAAAAAATTAAAAGGCTATAGGTATGGCTCAGTGATAGAATGCCTGCTAGCCAACTTGAGTTCCAGAGTTCAAACTCTAGTACCACAAAAAAAAGATAGAAATCCTAACATAGAAACCCTTATCAATTGAAAAGAAGGTAGGAAAAAAGCAGGCATAAAACAATGCAAAAGAAAGAGATGGCAAGAATGAAACGTTAAATAAATTCCTGCACTAAGCCACAGAGAGCATGAAGGATGCAAATATTCATAAACTGGAAGCTTGCTTGGTGCTCAGAGTATTTTCAAAAGATCAGGGCAGCTTTGCATTCTCACAAAAATTGATAATTAACCAGCATTGTAAAGGGTATATTGATGTAGGGCTGGTGACAGTAAAAATCGATGTCTAGAAAAACTATTTCCTGCTTTTCTCCTCTTTCCCCACATAGCTTCAACCCTGGGCCTTCAACCCCCTTTCGTGTTTCCCAGTCTAGCACTTATTCCACCTCAGGTAGGGAAAATAAAGTTAAATAACATTTGGAAGAAAGAAGCAATCAGGAGCAAGCTATTTTTGTGAGGATTTTCCAAAAGAAACAACCAATAGCAACAGGTGTGTTTAATGCCATACTAGTTAATTCTACAGTAACTGAGAAAAAATGAAAGTGAGAAGAGAGGGCAAGAGGGAAGGAAGGACACTCAAACACTTACTGTGTATAGTTGCCGTGTATGAAGCATGCAGAAGAGAGAACTGGGAACCCAGGGCTTTTATATTTATGGGATATTTATCTGATTGGGGACTCAGAATCATTTGCAAGAACCCAGTACATTTTCTAAGTAAGAAATTTGCTTAGAGTTGTGTGTCCAGTCCTCTTCTTTCTCTGGACCCTCAACTCTCCTCATCAGTTTCCTGACGCAACTGTCCGCTTTCTTCTCCCTCCATCTTTCCTCCTCTTACATCTGTTTTCCTCCATCCTTCTGCCTCCATATCCATCCTCTTCCTCCACCTCTTCCTCCTTTCTCCATCTTTCACCCTCTTCCTCTTCTTCCTCAGCCTCAGCCCCTGTGAGCTCTTTTAGCCAGTCTCCTGATTTAGCCACATCTCTTCAGGCAGCAACCATACTAGTGTTCCCTAAGGTCCCCAGATTCTTGGGGTTCAAGTTGAAAGGGTCTTTCACCAGATGTGCTGCAGGTGCCATGTTGTAAACCGCTATTGTATTATATGCCCAACACGTTCCACAAACGGCCTGCGTCACAGCAGTGTCTCTTTCCATTATGGCCATGGAGGAGTGGGGCCCCTCTAGCTCTCAGCACAATGCATAACACAATGCACCTTCCACAGTATTCTCAGGTTTTTCCAGTGCAATCTTGGTGACAGGTGTTTAGTCTTCCTTGGATCCATCTTGACCATCCATCTGTGCCCCAGGACTCAGTCAAGTAATGCGGTTCCTGCCTACCTACCATGAAGGTCAAGGACAATATCCTAAAGTTCAGAGACCGTTGGGTAGACAAAACCCTGGGCAAGAAGTCAGGTGCTGGTGGCTCAAGCCTATAATCCTAGCTACTCAGAATGCTGAGATCTGAGGATTAAGGTTCAAAGCCAGCCCAGGCAGGAAAGTCCATTAGATGCAAGTGGAGATATGGCTCAAGTGATAGAGCACTAGCCTTAAGCAAAAAAGTTCAGGGACAGTGCCCAGGTCTTGAGTTCAAGCTCTGGGACTGGCATACACACACACGCGCACACACACACACACACACACACACACACACACACACACACACACACACAATCCCTGAGCAAGTATTGAGAAAGAACACTGATGGTCATAGAAGGGGACTTGTGATTTAGTGGTTTCAGTAGGGTTTCGGTTTTGCAAGAGAAAAGGCTGAGGTGGGAGGCTTAGGAGTTGGAGGCCAACCTGACCACATAGCGAGACCATTTTCAAAAAGAAAGAAAAAAATGTGCCCTTGCTATAGAGTTCTCAGCACAGCCAATATTTACCTCTACCATGGAGAACAGCTCACTGCATTTAAATATCCTCTGTGGGGGACTGGGGTATAGCTCAATTGTAGAACAACTGCCTGGCATCTCTGAGGCCAGCGATTCAATCCCCAGCATGGACACACAACCTCTGCCGCTGTCTAGTTCCCTTAGGATGCTAAATACATCTTTGAAATAGTAACCACTTCTCTGTGGAGGCGCCCCAACAGTGGCACAGAGCAGGCATTCCAGAAATTACTCGTTGAATTTGACTAAACAATGAAGAGTATGGCCGACTGTTCTTTGCAGAGTGCTTTTCCCATATCCTCTCATGACATATGTGACTCTATGCAGTAGAAATGACCTTCATCCCATTTTATAGAGGAAGGAAAAGAAGTTAAAGAACTTGCTCACATCAGAAAACTACAAAGTCATGCTTCTGGGATTCACACCAGGACAGCCCAGAGTCCATATGTTTAAACCACTTCACAAGAGGAGAAATTGGAAGCATGGGTCAGTTGAAAGTCTAAAGTCAAACTCATAGTAAGTGACAAGGCTGACCATACTCTATCTGCTTTCAAAAAATGACTGACAACTGAGCCAGGGCTTGCCAAGTTGCCTCAGTGTGGACCATATGTTCCCCAGCTTCCAGTCAGAGGTGGGAGGCATCTGGAGTTCAGCACACATACATTCTTCCTATGATTACCATCTAAGGCCTTGAGAGGAAGACATCATATCTGATTTTGCTATATCCCCAAAGCCTGGAACAGTGTAGATAGTTCTACAAAAAGGAAGAAAGAAAGAAAAAAAAAACAATGTGAAGCTAAACTACCATTTATGCAATGGACAGATGTTACACTTCAATGCAGCATAGGTCTACACACTTATAATGAATCACAGAAGTATAATTGTATACTTCCCAACTCCCATCATTTGATTAATGTGTATTTCTCATCATCATGTAAAAGGGTAACACTACAGTAAGAAAACTGAGCAATGATGATCCTCTGCCTAAGTCCTTGATAGAGAAACATCCAATCAAATAAACAATGATCAGTGTGAATATTATCAAAGAAGCAGATTTTAATAGAGTTGTCAGTTATGCCCAGAACCTTCAACCAAACATTCAGAACTTGAGATTGTCCCACTCCTACATTCATCTCAAGTTCTGGACCCGCCCAGCTAAACATGCCTGGTGGAGATTGGTGAAGGTGGGTTGGACTGGTGATGCTGTGACTTTCCCCAAGGCTCATACAGACTACTGTATGCTTACTCATGTGCCTGTCTTTCTGCGGAGATGACCCATAGCCTCCATTACAACCCCAAAGAGTTGAAACAATAAAGTCAGAACTACAGAATTTATTTATTTATTTTTGTCAATCATGTGGCTTGAACTTGGAGCCTGGGCACTGTCCTTGAGCTCTTTTCCTCAAGGCCAGGCCTCTACCAAGTTGAGCCACAGCTCCACTTCCAGTTTTCTGGTGGTTAATTGGAGATAAGAGTCTCACAGACTCTCCTGCTGGTGCTGGCTTTGAACTGTGATCTTCAGATCTCAGCCTCCTGAGTAGCTTGGATTATAGGCGTGAACCACCAGCTCCCAGCAGAACTTTTGAGCATCATTGCTCACCCATGTTTTTTATTCCAGGAAGCACATGAAAAAGAACTAATGACTCCTTGACATAACCTGAAAACAAGCCTCAGGACGCAGGATGCTAATTGCTCATGCCTATAATCCTAGATGCTAAGGAAGCTGAGAACTGAGGATCAAGGTTTGAAGCCAGCCGAGGTAGGAAAGTCTACGAGAGTCTTATTAGCAAGAAAACAAGCAATGGCTGGGAATATGGCCTAGTGGCAAGAGTGCTTGACTCGTATATATGAAGCCCTGGGTTTGATTCCCCAGCACCACATATATAGAAAACGGCCAGAAGTGATACTGTGGCTCAAGTGGCAGAGTGCTAGCCTTGAGCAAAGAGAAGCCAGGGACAGTGCTCAGGCTCTGAGTCCAAGGCTCAGGACTGGCAAAAACAACAACAAAAAAAAAGCCAGAAGTGCAGCTGTGGCTCAAGTGGTACAGCACAACCCTTGAAGGGAAAAAAAGCCAAGGGAGAGCTTGAGGTATTGAGTTCAAGGCCCAGTACTGGCACAAAAACAAACAAATAAAAACAAGCCTCAGGCTCCTTGGGCAAGGAGGAAGTTAAGGAAAGGAGGCAACTTTTGTGATTTGATGACAGTAACTTGCTAGATAGGAGTTCAGAGAAAAAATGTGGTGTTTCAATGTTGCTTACTTCTTTGCTCCAATTGATTTTCTTAGAAGCTGGGGAGAAAAATCAACTCTTTGAGGAGATCCTGTAGGAAAAAACAGCTCAAATTAGATGAGGAAAAAGGAATAGGTCAGTCTGAGGGCCTATTTACTTCTTTTTAAGATCCCACCCCTCTGCTGTTTACCTTGCATAGTGAAGAAAAGAAGGAAAGAAGAGAGGGAGGAAAAAAGAAAGAGAGAAATGGAAAAAGAAAGAAAACTATTAAGATACCATCAACTTCATTGAATTATTTCCTTGGGATGAGGGTGTAGGTCTATGGCAGAGTACTTGCTCAACACGTAATCCCCAGCACCATGAAAAAAAAATATTCTTTCAGGTTGTTTTTTTTTTTTTTCTTTTTTGTGTCAGTCCTGGGGTTTGAACTCAGGGCCTGGGTGCTTTTTGTTTGTTGGCTTGCTTGCTTATTTTTTGTTTTGTTTTTGTCCAAGACTGGGACTGGAACCTTGTACCTGATGCTTTTGATTATTGGCTAATTCCCTACCAATTAAGCCAGGCCTCCAACCCCAGCCTGAGCTTTTTAGCTCAAGGCTAGCAACTCTACCACTTGAATTACAGCTCCACTTCCAGATTTTTTCTGGTTAATTAATTATAGAGATAAGAATCTCCTGGACTTTTCAACCCAGACTGGTTCAAATTTTGATCCTTAAATATCAGCCTTCCTGGCAGAATTATAGGAATGAGTCATCTGTACCCAGTTCTTTCCATTTTAATATACATAATCCATCTCTAGTTCTTTTCCTTCCTCTATCAGGTAATAATCATAGCCAAAGTCCTCGAGAGAGAGAACTTGTTTTACAATCACAAGGCCCTGGGTTCAATCACCAGAATAATAATAGTAATGAACAATAATGTCAACTAAGTGTTAGGTGCTGATGACTCTCATCTATAACCCTAACTACTAAGGAAGCTGAGATTTGAGGCAGAAAATTATGAGACTCTTATTTCCAGTTAACCACCAAAAGGCCGGAAGAGAAGCTGTGGAGCAAAGTGGTAGAGTGCTAATCTTGAACATAAAAGCTAAAGGACAGCATCCAGGCCCTGAGTTCAAACCCCAGGACTAGCACTGATACCACCAAATTCTTAGAATATTATAAATAGATATCATAAAGTTAGTATTTTCAGCCAGGCCCTGGTGGCTCACACCTGTAATCCTAGCTATTCGGGAGGCTGAGATCTGAGGAATACAGTTTAAAGCCAGCTCAGACCACAAAGTCTGCAAGACTTATCTCCAACTAACCCTCCAGAAAATCAGAAGTGGCGCTGTGGCTCAAACTAGTAGTAGAGTGCTAGCTCAGGGACCGTGTTCAGGCCCAAAATTCAAGCCCTAACACCAACAAAACAAAATGCATTTCTTTTAAAATGGTCTTGCACATGTCCATAGACACAAATACCCATATATATGATTACTTTGATGGTTAAACATAGACCATGAACCAAGATATGAAACAACTCAGGAAGAGAAGGAAGCATGGAAAATGAAAGAATGGATAACTGGAACACATCACAAATCTAGATATGAGAGCAGAACAGAGAATCTCTGTAAAACCTGGTGAGCAATAGAGGGGTGGGACAGAAGAAAAACAGACTCTGTAAGTGTGTGGGGACCAGGAGGGGAGAGTCCTGAGGAAAGATAAGGAGATTGAATCCTGTCAAAATAGACCATTTACAACTATGAAGCCAGTACAAGGAAACCTGTTAGAAACACTTATTTCTTAGAGGGAAGGGGGCAGGGGGTGTTATAGAGGGAGTGAAACTGACCCGAGCACAGCATTAACGTGTAGGAAGAGGTAACAAGGAAATCACTCCCCCATACCTAATATAAGGCAACAGAAAATAAATAAAATTAAAAAGAAATGGATCTTGAGCTATATAAATCTGTCTTCTTGATGGGAATAAAATTAAACCAAATAAAATAAAAGTGGTCCTGCAACTTGTAGAGAAGAGGTTCATAAGGACACATAGGGAAGGTGGGGGAGAAAATTAGTGTGTTTCTTAAGTGTTTTTTTTTTTTTCCTTTACTAAATTTCTCTAGTTATTTGGTTTAAATTTGGCTACTGACCAAATACATAAAGAAAAGTAGTAAAGTCACTCCGGTTTCTTGAGAAAAAAAAATCCAAATTCTGTGTACTTCTAGGCCAGGAGACAGATGACAAGGTGGAGTTAGAGGCCTTTATTTGCCTTTCTGTTATCACCTGTCACAATTTGCTGGGAAGGAAAGAAAACACGGCTGATTATCTGGCTTCATGGCAATCTCACGCTAGCTTTCCGAAACCTCAAGGTTTGACTGGGACCATGTTGGCAGAAGCTAATAAATGGCTCTGTAAATGAAGCAGACAGCGTTGATTGATTACATTTGACAATACAGCATTAGTGGGGGGAGGGGGCTCCTTCTCCTCCACTGAATGATAGGTCCAGGTATGCCCCTTTTCCAAGCAACCCCAATGGACAATCAGGTCAGTGTAATATATCTGCTGGCCCCTGAAGTCAGGGAAACACCAGTGATTTTATTTTGGATACATGAATATTTTGTTGATGAGATGACATAGAGTTGCCTATGTGTAAATGTAAGGGCATCCCAGCTGAGACGCTAGAGGAACAAGGAAATGGAAAATCAGTGTGCACAAGGGATAAAGCTGGATATGGATGGCAACAGAAAAGACAAACTGATCATCGCGGCCCCTCAGTTTGCACTTTCCCTTTAATTATCTGAACGATTCTGGTTACAATGGCCTCTTTGGTGAGTGAGTATTACCTGGTCAGTAAGATTCTAAAGTGTGGAAGGGATAGCTCTCTTCAATACAAGACAACTTGTCATGACTCTGGCACTAAGCTATCAGCATTCACATGCAAAGAAAGAAACCTGAACCCACTCCCTGCTGATTATTTTATTTCATATTACTTTTGTTTTTTATTTGGAGTAATTAAAATGAAACTCAGCCCCTGTGCGTGCTAAGCTTGAGGTCTATCACTGAACTCCAGCCCCCTGGGATTTTCTTTTTTTAGATGCATTGTTCAATGGAGAACAATTTTTCTGACTCTGGAGAATCTAATGGCTTGGTTTTTTATAAATGCTCTGGAGAGTACACACAAGGCAAATGATGACCCACCTGTACTATCAGGAAGACCTAGTTACCTTTCCTCTGAACCTGTTGTTTTAAGATCAAAGGGCCAAACCCAGAGCAGGAGGCTCACACATGTAACCTTAGCTCCTCAAGAGGCTGAGATCTGAAGATCATGGTTAGTAGCCAGCCAGGGCAGGAAAGTCCATGAGACTCCTATTTTCAATTAACAACCAAAAAAAAAGCCACAAGTGGAGCTGTGGCTCCAATGATAGAGCAACAACCTTGAGCAAAAAAGCTCAGGGACAGTGCCCAGGCCCTCAATTCAAGCCCCAGAATCTGCACCAAGTGCGGGCAGGAGAGGTGGAGAATGAAGGAGCAATGGGCCAGACATCTAATTCATGAGAATGCTCCATTTTAAGTTTTCAACATTCAACTGTTCGTACAACTAACAAAATCTATTGTATTCAAAAGAAGAAATAAGGGGCTGGGAATATGGTCTAGTGGCAAGAGTGCTTGCCTCGTATACATGAAGCCCTGGGTTCGAATCTTTGGCACCACATATATAGAAGATGGCCAGAAGTGGCACTGTGGCTCAAGTGGCACAGTAGCTAGCCTTGAGCAAAAAGAAGCCAGGGACAGTGCTCAGGCCTTGAGTCCAAGCTCCATACTGAGGAGAAGAAGAAGAAGAAGAAGAAGAAGAAGAAGAAGAAGAAGAAGAAGAAGAAGAAGAAGAAGAAGAAGAAGAAGAAGAAGAAGAGGAAGAGGAAGAGGAAGAGGAAGAGGAAGAGGAAGAGGAAGAGGAAGAGGAAGAAGAAGAAGAAGAAGAAGAAGAGGAGGAGGAGCAAGGGAAGGGGTGACATTGCCCCAAAAAGAAAGGTAACTTGGCTGGCACTCTGCCACTTGAGCCATAGCACTACTTCTGGCTGTTTTCTGTATATGTGGTGCTGGGGAATTGAACTCAGGGCCTCATGTATACGTCCTTAAGCGTTTTTGCACAAGGCTAGAGCTCTACTGGTTTTCTGGTGGTTAATTGGAGATAAGAGTCTCATGGACTTTCCTGCCCTTGCTGACTTTGAACCAGATCTCATCCTTGTGAGTAGCTAGGATTATAGGCATAAGCCACCTATGCCCAGCATCCCAAATGGTTTTTTGACTTCTACCTGTGCCTCTACCATCTAATATCAACCAGTAGCCACAGTGATCTTTTAAAAGAGAAATCAGAGTAGTCATTCTTCTGGTGAAGAATCCTAAGCACTGTTAATGTTCTAATAAAGTTTGCTTACTGGCAAAAAAAAAAAGGTAACTCATTATCTGACTTATATAACTTTAACCCCTTTGTACATAACCTTTATAATAACTATTTTTAAAAGGAAGAAATAGTTCAGGATATGGCCTAGTGGTAGAATGCTTGCCTTATATACATGAAACTCTGGGTTCGATTCCTCAGCACCACATACATAGAAAAAGCCAGAAGTGGTGCTGTGGTTCAAGTGTAGAGTGCTAGCCTTGAGCAAAAAGAAGCCAAAGCACAGTGCTCAGGCTCTGAGTTCAAGCCCCAGGACTGGTAAAAAAAAAAAAGCTTTAAAAGAAATAATATGCAAGAAATAGCTTTTAAAGAACTGAATAATTGCTGGGAATATGGCCTAGTGGCAAGAGTGCTTGCCTTGTATACATGAAGCCCTGGGTTCGATTCCCCAGCACCACATATATAGAAAACGGCCAGAAGAGGTGCTGTGGCTCAAGTGGCAGAGTGCTAGCCTTGAGCAAAAAGAAGCCAGGGACAGTGCTCAGGCCCTGAGGCCAGCTCCAAGGATGGCAAAAAAAAAAAAAAAAAGAACTAAATAATTCTCAGTATTTAAAAACTGGGACAAGAATTTGGCATCCGGGGCTGGGAATATGGCCTAGTGGCAAGAGTGCTTGCCTCGTATACATGAGGCCCTGGGTTTGATTCCTCAGCACCACATATACAGAAAATGGCCAGAAGTGGCACTGTGGCTCAAGTGGCAGAGTGCTAGCCTTGAGCAAAAAAGAAGCCAGGGACAGTGCTCAGGCCCTGAGTTCACGGCCTAGGACTGGCCAAAAAAAAAAAAAAAAAAGAATTTGGCATCCATCCAACGGTAGGAACTTTCTTTAGGAACCAAGCCCAACTTGAAACATTTTGTGAAAAATAACTTACTATCCAGAAAGTTTCCCTGTTTGCAAGATAAGAAAGCCTGTTCTGCCATCCCAGCAGGCAAGCGTTGTTTAAGTTACTAGATAACAACGTTGTTATTGATTCTATTATTTTACTCTTCCTGATTCCTTATAGTCTGTGGGAGTTTGGCGACCAAGAGTGATATTTTTTTTTAAGTGGTTGTTTGTTGCGTACCTGCGTACCTGGCCTCCTGTGGCAGATGGGATCCTTCTAGGAGAACAGAAAGCAAATAACCAAGAAACTAACACACTCTAGTAATCTGGATTTCTCAGCGTTGAGCCAGAGCACTTGGAAATCAAATATTGGCTCCTCCTGGCCTCCCTTTTAGCTCTTGTTGTTAACCAGTTTAACATTCCCTTATCACATGCTCATGTGGGCAGAATTAAATGGAATTAGCTGCAAATTATAGAAAATTCATTTACCCTTAAAGGAAGCTGTTTGGTCATGTTCAGGGGGAGAGAGGGAATATTGCATTAAGACACAAGTTAATGGTACTGCCTGGAGATGAATCAATTTGCTTTGGTTTTATTGCCTTCCTTTATTTGCCTTATGTGTGAGCTGCTGTGGTTAGAAATACTCAGTTCAACCTCCCAAGCCCATGTTGGAGACATATTAGCATCCCAAGGAGAGTCCCACAGTTTCTGTAGCCCCCACTATTTCTGTAGTCATTCCATCCAAGAAAACACAATAATAAAATGAGATCTGACTAATGCTGTCTAAGTCCTCAGTCACATAAAGGAAGGATAGATGTGTGAACCTATGAAAATGTTTGGGATCTATAACCATGAAAATATTCAGGGTTTACAAGTGTGTGGTCCAGGCAGGAATGGGGAACCGTTTATCTGCCAAGGGCCATTTGAATATTTATGACATAATTCTCAAGCCATACAGAATCATCAGTATAGGGAGGCAGGCAGCAGATATCTGAAGAGAGTCAATGAGAAACATACAAACAGATGCTTGTCATGTACCAAATGGTTTTATAGGCCTTATATGGCCAGAGGACCAGGCATTCCCATTCCTCATTCAAACACTTCATCAGCGTCTGCATCTTTTGCTGACTTATGACCTAGGCATTCTTCCAGTATATCCTATTAAAACTTTACAACCTTATGTTACAGAGGGTTTAATTTTTGTTTGTTTTTAAGAAATCTACGCTTCACTTGTTCTTTTAGAGAATCTATGAGTGTCCAGACACGGGTGGTTCACACCTCTAATCCTTACTACTCAGTAGCCTGAGATCTGAGGGTCATGGTTCAAAGCCAGCCCAGGCACTAAAGTTCATGAGTCCAGAAGTGGAGCTGTGGCTCAAGTGGTAAATCACCAGCCTTGAGGAGGGAAAAAGTCTGCAATTGGCCACCAGAAAACCAGAAGTGGTGCTGTGGCTCAAAGTGGTAGAGTACTAGCTCTCAACAAAAAAGCTCAGGAACACTACCCAGGCCCTGAATTCAAGCCCCAAGACAAACATGCACAAACGAGTATGAGTTCCCACACATCAAATAAATTATAGCTTGAATATATGTTGTTATCATTCTCAATGCATAAGAATGTCCATATATGTCCAAACATCAGTAACTCACGTTTGGTTGTTGTTGTTGCTGTCCTAGATCAGGACTTGAACTGGGTATATGACTTTTTGCTCATTGGCTGGTGCTCTTATCACCTGAGCCACACCTCCAACCTCAGTGACTCACATTTGTAATCCTAGTTACTCAGGAAACTGAGATCTAGATAGACATTTGAGGACAGCCTGGGCAAAAAAACCACAAATTCATGAGACTAGCAAAAAGCAGAGCTGGAAGCATGACAAGCCTAACAACCAGGGGCTCCAGAATATTCATATCTTGTTATCACACACAGACACAGACACACATACACACACACACACACACACACACACACACACACACAAAATCATGTATGTGCTTGAAATGCAGAGTCCAGGGCTGGGAGGGGAATGGGACTCAGTGGTAGAGCACTTGTCTAACATGCTGGAAGCCCTAGGTTCGGTCCTCAACACTTCAGAATTAAAAAAGAAATTATTCCTACTCCCCCACTCTCCCTATTCTCATTCAGTAGATCTGAGGTTTGGATCAGGCATTTGGCCTGGTATTTTTGTGTGTGTTGTTGCTGTTTGGTTTTTGGTTTTTTGCTTTTGTTTTTGTTTGTGCCAGTCCTGGGGCACTGTCCCTATGCTTCTTTTTGCTCAAGGCTAGAACTCTACCACTTGAGCCACAGCTCAATTTCTAGTTTTTTTGATAGTTTAGTGGAGATAAGAGTCTTACAGACTTTCCTGCCTGGGCTAGCTTTGAGCTGAGATCTCAGCCTTCTGAGTAGCGAAGATTGTAGATGTAAAACCACCAAAACGGAGCAGATATTTGCCTTTTATAAGCATCCCATTGATTTTTTTCACTCCAGCAGTTTTGATACTTCAGGTTTATGAGTCACACTCCCAGAGACACTGGCCTAGAGACCTATGTTATTTTAAGAGATTATACCTTCATGGTATTGGCCCAAAGACAAATACATTTTAATATATAATGGAAGAGAACCCAGAATATAGTTGTATTCAAATGCCACTTTGCTCTACACAACAGTGCAGTAAGAGATGCCTGCCACAGTAAGAATTGCTCATAGGAAAATTCAATTAACTTGAGACCACGGACAATTAGTCTTTTACTTTACTAACTACAAGCCCAAGTTGTGAGCAACCCTAGAGAGCCACAGGTGGGGCTTCCAAATTGTGTCCAAATAGAAATGGATTTCACCAATTTTCAGTTCTAACACTTTTGTGTGTGGCTTGCATTTGGGGATACACAGAAGAATTGTGCTGGCCAAAGTGTTCCTGTGCTCTCATAAAAGTGAGCAGGGTCACGTGTGGCCCTATTTCTGTTCAAGAAAAGGCAAAAGGTCCGGCACCCGTGACTCGTGCCTATAATCTTAGTTACTTAGAAGGCTGAGATCTGAGGCTTGCCATTTGAAGCCATCCTGGGTAGAAAAGTCTTATCTCCAATAACCACTAAAAGCCAGAAGTGGAGCTGTGATTCCAGTGGCTAGAGCACTAGCCTTGAACAGGAAAAGCTTAGGGACCTGAGTTCAAGCCTCCAAACTGGCACACATGAAAGAGAAAGAAAGAAGGAAGGGAGGGAGGGATGAAAGGAGGGAGGGAGGGAAAGAAAGAGAGAAAGGGAGGAGGAAGGAAGGAAAGAAAAAGGAAATGAAAGAAGAGGCAAGGAAGAAAAAAGGCAAAAGGCAAGAAAGAGCAAGCAAGAATGAGGCAGGTTCGGGGCTGGGAATATGGCCTAGTGGCAAGAGTACTTCTCTCATATACATGAAGCCCTGGGTTCAATTCCCCAGCAGCACATAGATAGAAAATGGCCAGAAGTGGCACTATGGCTCAAGTGACAGAGTGCTAGCCTTGAGCAAAAAAAGAAGCTAGGGACAGTGCTCAGGCCCTGAGTCCAAGCCCCAGGACTGGAAAAAAAAGAGTGGGGAAGGTTCTAGCCCTGCTCTGACTCATAAACTAGAATGACTTGCTTCCCTTCTGAGCTATGTTAGGGTTTCTCCTGAGTTTATAATGCCAGCTCCATCCTAACCTAGAAATAAACCTCAGGAAACCTCAGACCTCAGAAAATGAGTGGCCTCTGGCTAGAAGACATTTAGCCACTGGATTTCAAGTGGATAGGTTAATTATGGCATTTCAAGCTTTGATCTCTCTCTCTCTCTCTCTCTCACACACACACACACACACACACACACACACACACACACACACACACCTCTCCCCCACCCCCTTCTGCTCTGCTGGGGAACAAGTCCTAGGGACACACACTGCTATTATCTACATTATACCCCAGCCTCATTCCTTCAAATCTTTATTCCAGCTTTCCTAACTATGGAAAAGAAGGAGGCAGACTAGAATGAGAACCCTCTAGCTTCCTCCTCTACCTTGTTAATCAGGAGTCTGCTTAGGGATGTGGTCCCTTATGATACAGAGTGATGCACCCATTCAGAGATTTCTCCCAGGGATCTCTAATACACATTCCCCAACCTGTCTGTCTGGGAATATCTGTGGATAAAGACTTTCGGCAATAGCTCTTTAATTATTTCTAACATATTAATAACTAAGTTAAATGCCTGTATGTGCATAAAGCAATATAGGGGGGAAAGGGAAATTATAGTACTTTGCCTTATTGTATTCTCACCAAAAAAAAAGCTTAAAAAAATAAAAAAGGCTGGGTGCTGGTGGCTCACACCTCTAGTCCTAGCTTCTCAAGAGACTAAGATCTAAGGATCACACACAGTTCAAAGCCATCCATGGGCAGGAAAGTCCGTGACACTCATTTCCAATTAACCACTAGAAAAACCGAAAGTGGAGCTGTGGCTCAAAGTGGCAGAGTACTAACCTTGAGCAAAACTGCTCAGGGGCAGCACCCAGGCTCTGAGTTCAAGCCACACAACCAACAAAAAAAATTAAAATTATTAAAAAATAAAATTTTCTGTGAACTTAAGAGATAACAAACTAATCTAGTGTCATAACCAACTATAAAGCCAAGAGACCACAGTGGGATCTAGGCTCTCCCTCTCACTAGATAAATGAGTCTGGGTACGTAACACTGTGCTATGCCCACTTCCTCCTCCAGAAACCAGGAATAAAAGTATCTAGCTCATGGGATTCTTATTGGGCTTCTCATATAAATATATATTAAACCCAGATACATGCTCTTACTAGTATCGCTGTTATTTTTTGCAAATATGTTGTTGTTATTATAAAAGTGATATTCACAGGAGTTATACTTACATAAGTCAGGTAAAGCATACATTTTTTTGGATAATGTCACCCCTTCCCTCACTCTCTCCCAGGCTGTTATTATTTACATGCCACTGACACACTTTGTGAAGCAGTGCTATTAGTTTCTTCTTACAAATAAACATAGGAAGGCTAGTGAAGAAATGTAACTTGCCAAGAGAAGCACAGCTTGCAGTGCTTCAAAGATTTCAAAGATATAAGCTGATGTCGGTGGCTCAAGACTGTAATCCTACATATTCAGGAGGCTGAGTATCTGAGAATCACTGGTGTGTTCCAATGGGGCAGACCAATCTGGGAGATTCTTATCGCCAAATAAGCAGTCAAAGTCTAGAAATAGGGGTGTGGCTCAAGTGGTAGAGCACCAGCCATGAGCAGAAAAAAAAATCATATGCCTAAACTAGAATATATTTCCACTACTGTTCTTTTTTTTTTTCACTTAGAGATTGAAGGCAGGCACACAGTAAAGATTCTATAGGCATTTGACCAATAAATATCATTGGAACCAATAAACCACGTGAAGTACAGCATGGCTGTGGAAGGCAGTGGTGGGGAGCTCCCCTGCAGTGCGGAATCAATGGGCTGTGAAGGGAACCTGGAGGTAAGGAAGGATTTCCAGAAAGACAAAAGATTGGTCACAGGAAAATTAGGTGGAGTACAAAGGGCAGAAAAGAAATTTCAAGGGAAGCAAAGAGCTAGTTTGGGGGACTTGGATCAAAAGGGGGGTGCAGAAGGGCTGGAATGGCTGGAGATAGAATATACAGATTAAAGGGGTGGAGCTAGGAGCTTTGGCAGGAGGACCTGCAGCTGAGAGACAACAAGGTAGATCATAAATCAGCTGGCCAGTTAAAATGGATTCTAAAGTTACATTTACAACTGTACAACTGTTTGTGAAGTGGGTGCTGAATTATCTGGAAAAGAATGTCAACTCTTCACTTACTGCCATTGGAACTGTTTTGTCCTAGGACCCAATTGATTGAAAATAGCCGGTCCTTTCCTCTCTCCCTCTCTCAGAACCCTCTTAGATCCCTGTGCTAGACTTAGAATTTACAAAAGTAGCAGAAGGGAATACCTGATTTTCTCTGGTGGAAATGAAAACCTGTCTACATTCTGCCCATTGAAGGCAACACTAACACACAGAAGTTAAATGTCAGTTACGAAAGCTGGGCTCAAGATGCTCATGCCTATAATCCTAGCCACTGAGGAGGCTGAGATCTGAGGATCATGATTCAAAGCTAGCCAAGGCAGAAAAGTCCATGAGACTCTTATCTCCAATTAACCACCCAAAAGCCAGAAGTGGAACTGTGGCTCAAGTGGTAGGGTGTCAACCTTGAGCAAAATAATCCAAGTGAGAGCACAAAGCCCTGAGTTCAAGCTCCAGTACTGTCCCTCCCAAAGTCAATTACAAAAAGTGTGTTTTCATGAAATAACTTCACGTTGTCAGAACTTTTAACTTAATATAATTTAATTTTTACTCTCAGCAGTGAGTACATGTTTTAAATTAGTATGCTCTATTATAGTAAATTCCACATATATTCATCTTTACAGTTATATTTATTATAATAGGACACCAACCCAAATTCAGCCCTTGGCACCCCTGTGAAACTACCCCAAGATCAGTCACTTCCCAAGAGCAAGATAGCCCCTGTCTGTGAAGGGAGAAGGGGGAGAGAATGGAAGAGGTCCTCAAATATCAGCGAGGACTACCAGGGTGTCCTACTAATAAACGACTTTTTCACTGTCCACACTATAATTGGTTTACAGCCCTTTTTGTTTATTTATCCATAAGAGCTGCTGTTAAATGGCTCGGGAAGGACCTCGCCTAATGGCCTGGTTATCCCGGCGGGGGCCTGTTAGTGGCCAGTCAGCGTGGAGGGGGCACAGGCGTTGGGGACTTGGAGCGGAAACGCATTTCACCTGTAATGGACTTGGCCCGTTTATGATACCAGGAGCTATATCCACAGAGAACTACAATACCTGATTTTTTTTTTAATGCCCAGAGCTTAAATTCAGAGCTTGAGCACTGCCCCTTAGCTTCTCCCCCCACACCTCAAAGTTGACCCTCTACCACTTGAACCACAGCGCAATGTCCAGTTTTTTGCTGGTTAGTTGGAGATAAGAGTTTCATGGATGTCTCTGCCGAGGCTAGCTTCGAAAACGATCCTCAAAGCGCAGCCTCCTGAGTAGCTAGGATTACAGGGTAAAACTCTCAATCTTGCTCAGTGCACAGTTCCACCCGATGCGTTTTTGTTTTGTTTTGTTTTGTTTTGTTTCATTTGGACGTGTATACATAAATCAGCGGATCAAAAACCCTGCTGGCTTGGCCCTAGCTTAAGAGTAGTAAGAAGTGGCTGGCCTTCGTTCCCTGGGCCCCGTTGGGAAGCTGACCGCAGGAAATGGTCATCGCGGATGTGGAGAACGCGCCAGCCCACCTTTCTCGCCTTCTTTTGCTCCACCCGGCCAGGCTGCTCGGAGTTTTGGCTGAAGAACCTTTTTCTGCAGGGCCCAGCAAAAACAAATAAATAAAATAAAATAAAAAGGAGCTAATGAAGCATCTAAATGGAGACCGGCTTCCAGAAATGTGCAATTAGACGAGAAGTGCAAAGTAAACACTCTGGGGGTGGCCGATGAGGGGGAGGAGGGGGAGCGGGTTGGGGATCCTGGGGTGTCCGGGAGGGAGAAGCACGACGTGGGGAGATGGAGGCTGGGCGGGGAGGAGAAGGGTGCCGATCTTTGTCTGCCGCCCGCGAGCCAGCTAGCGGACCTCCGGGTCCCCGCATAACCGCGTCGCCAAGTCAACCCGCGGAGACTGGGCCGATTATCTCCGAGGGTCAATACGCCGCACCGGGTACCCACCCCCGCTCCGGCCCCGTTCTTCCGATCGATGTGGTCACTCGCGGCCCGGGTGATAGCGGCGGTCCTCCGCGGGCCCCCGTGAACAATGAACTCATTGACAAGGGCGTGAAGAGATTAGGTGCGCGGGTCCCAAGGCCTTTCACTCCCCGGGGCGGGGGGGGGGGGGGGGGGGGAGGGGCAGGGGGTGCCACAGGTGGCCCTTTTCCCTGAGAAATCGCCCAAACTCTCCCTGCCTGCAGGACTTCCCTCGGGAGGCCGAGGCCCCTGGTTCTTCACAAGGCGACTTCGGGAGCCCATCGTTCCACAAGAGAAGAATGATCTGCAGAGTCTCAACTGGGTTCCTGCTTAGTGAAAATTAAGCGTATTCAAAATAGGGCACTTCACCTGTTCGTATTTCAAATCAATTCAGTAGGAAAAAATGTATTTAAAAAAAATCTCCCACGGTGTGAGTTTGTGATTTAGGAGAGAAAGGTTGCAGTGATTTTTTTGTTTGTCTCACTTGGTTGGCTGCCCTGGTTCACGCTGTCTTTTGAAGCTTTTCTGCAATGACGTACAGGTGTTCCGAAACTCTCCTGTGGCTACAGCCGGGCATGATGGCTTCAGGACAGGGTCATAGGCTGACCCTGCCAGCCAGTGCTGGTGGATCTGCAACCCCGGTCCTGCCCAGGAGAGGGATGGGCACCATCGCCATGGAGAAGTGGTCTGCCCTCCACAGTAAGTGCACTGTACCCTGAAGAGAGTGGAGCCACCACCCCCTCCCACCAATGCTGCCATTCAAACGAAGCCTTTCTCTTCCTAGGCCTTCCTCCTTTCACTGGGTGGCAGCCCAGGATCTTAGAGAGTCATTAAGGATCCATAAACCTGTGCCAACACCCTCCCTCAGACTCTCAACCACAGGAAGGACTCTTATTTCCTCAACACTGGGAAGCTGTGTGTGCTGTGTTAGCAAAGTAGACCCCAATTCTAAAATCAAAAGTAATTAAAACCTTGGGTTTAAGAAAGAAAAAAGAGAGAGATTTAAAATCTGGCACTGGTCACTTATGCCTGTAAATCCTAGTTACTCAGGAGGCTGAGATCTGAGGGTCACGGTTTAAAGCTGGGGTAGGAAAATCTATGAGACTCTGATCTTCAATTAAACAGAAAGAAAAAACATAAAGCTGAAATTAGAGCTGTGCCTCAAGTGGTAGAGCACCAGCCCTGAGCCATAAAGCTAATAAGAGAGGGTCTGGGAATATGGCCTAGTGGTAGAGTGCTTGCCTCATACATGAAGCCCCGGGTTTGATTCCTCAGTACCACATATATAGAAAAAGCAGGAGATGGGGCTGTGGCTCAAGTGGTCGAGTGCTAGCCTTGAGCAAAAGAGGCCAGGGACAGTGCTCAAGCCATGAGTTCAAACCACAGAACCAGCACAAAATAAACAAATAAACAAACACAAGCAAATATATTTTTACAAAAAATTTAAGGCACTGTGTGATTGCTTCCAAAGTTACAGTTTACAACCTAGAAGTACCAGGAGTACTGGTAGAGGGAAAGCACAATGAATGCACAATTGTGTGTGTTCCTGTCCTGACGTCATTGGTGATTATAAACAAACTTCATGAATGAAATAGAAGCAACTTGCTACAGCAAAGCTGAAGTCTGCAACCACAGTTTCTTAAAAACGTACAACCTCGACACGTCTATTTGTAACTTTTATTAGTAAACTAGTCTCAGAGATACAAGGACATGGAAACTTTTAAAGCTAGGTGAGATTCTATCCATGAATCCCAGTCCTAATATTATCGCACCCCTGACACACTCACTGGAGAGCTCAGCCAGCTGCGCATACAGGCCTCTCAGCTGAGAAAGAAAATTGAAACAAATGCAGGTGCTCTCCGGTTCCTGGGCCTTGCTTGCTTCTTATGGCCATCAGCTAGGCCAATAATGGCCCCAGGCTGAGCCACGTGGGGCACCGCAGAGCCTATGACCTGGCGGGCAGCTTGCCTGTCCCTTCAGGCCGCAGGATCCCCCCCAGGAGAACAGTGGGGAGCTGTCAAAGCGAAGGGGGCCTGCGCCGGGAGTGGGAGCGCGCTGCACCAGAGCCGAGATCTGGCTGAAAGCTCCCTCCTCCTGACTGCTGGTCCCCAAGTCTGGGCGACCGCTATGAATGGTGAGGAGCAGTACTACGCGGCCCCGCAGCTTTACAAGGACCCGTGTGCGTTCCAGAGGGCTCCGGTGCCTGAATTCAGCGCCAGTCCCCCCGCGTGCCTGTACATGGGCCGCCAGCCCCCGCCGCCCCCGCCGCCTCCATTCCCTGGCGCATTGGGGGCTTTGGAGCAGGGAAGCCCCCCGGACATCTCCCCCTATGAGGTGCCCCCTCTGGCCGACGACCCTGCCCTGGTGCACCTCCACCACCACCTCCCGGCTCAGCTGGCGCTCCCCCACCCGCCCGCCGGGCCCTTCCCGGATGGAACGGAGTCCGGGATCCTGGAAGAGCCAAGCCGTATTCAGCTACCTTTCCCGTGGATGAAGTCCACCAAAGCTCACGCGTGGAAAGGCCAGTGGGCAGGTAAGCCTGGCTCCTTTCCCCCTTTCTCCTCTCTGGCTGTGAACTTAGCTGCCTGAATTCGGGGAAGCTTCCAGAGCTCCCCAGAGCGCTCTCCAGACGCCTTGGCAAACACCGAGGTGGAATAAACTATACCAAGGAACCAACGAGGCCATCCTGCACCAGAAAAAGCCTCTGTGGTCTGTTTGGGAGCACACACACACACACACACACACACACACACACACACACACAATGTTTCTGGTCACTTAAATCTTTTCTTTCCCTATACTTTGAATCCCTCCTAGCTCCCACTGCCCCCCCCCCCAAAAGCTGAGGCCTACCCAGACTCAGAGCTAGCTCCTTCTTCAACAAGGGATGTAGCACCCCAGGACCCCCGGGTATCACCTACGGGTGAGAGGTAGGGCTTCCTTTACCTCTGCCAGAGAGCATTTGGACTCACTCCTCCTGGCCTGGCCTGGAGATGAATCTCAAGCTCTCCGGAGACTGCAGGGTAGATGCACAAAGGAGGAAAGAAAAAGGAAAAATGTATCCACCCAACTCCCCGAAATGTCAGGCGCCCCTGGAGTGGAGAAAGGGGATACAGAGCTGAACAGGGATGGGGAGGAGGCAGCGCGAGGGGCTCACCGAAGCTGAAGGCTGGCGGGCGGCTCCTCCTCCGAGCCAGGCAGCTGGCGGAGATGCTCGGGAGCTAGTCCCAGGTATTCCGAGCCACCTCGCTCTGCCCCAGGAAGTAGGGCTGCAGAAGGAGGGGGTGCCCTTCATGCACCGCTGGCTCAAGGAAGCCGGGTCCCCCACAGTTCCTGGGATCCTGGGCTCCCCTTAGTCACGGACCGCTCTTGCTTGGAACCCGGAGGCGAGGGCGCTGAGCAATTCCCCGGTCCCTTTTCCGCCCCAAGCTTGTGGCGAGTTTCCGGCGGTTTGTGCCCGGGACACAATGTTATCGCTTCCGCACCGCAGCCTCCTCTGGTCACACCTGAATTGCAAATAGTTGGGGGGGGGGGGTTGTTTTTCTTTTCTTTGCGGTGGGGAGAAGCTTGGGCAGGCTGCATCTTAAGAATCATCTGCCACCAACCAAGGCTTGGGGGATCCGGGCTCGCTCAAGGTCTCGGGGCTCGCCTCGTGCTAGTTCATTTTTCTCTTCGCTAGGGCAGACCTCCGGAGACGGGACAGGGCCCAGACTAGACTGTGGATGTAGCCAGGATCGGCAAAAACTCGACTGATGAGGGTGCCAGATGCAGCCAGGCGTCTCCGCGTACCTACCCAATCCGGCTAGGCCGAAGACATCACCAAGTCTTGGGTTACACTGGGTCACAGGGTGCTTCTCCTTCTCCTTCTTTCTTTCATTCCTTCTTTCTTTCGTCGTATTATTATTACTACCTTTCAGTTGTATAAAAAAAGGAGGTGCCATACAAAATCAGTTTATGAATACAATGCATCTTGATCAGCATCACCCCCTTCAACATTCTCACCCCCTTTCCACCCATTCTTCTGCATTCTCCTCTCCTTTCTCACTCCCCCTGCATCCATCTCCCCATCTTCACTTGGTCCCCCACCTTGGATGTACCCACTTCTCGGTGTTGATTTTGTTGGGCTTTAACATAGTCTTTCTAAAAGATTGTACTATTTGAGGTCTCCGTTGCATCTATTATACTTCGGTTAATTCATTTGTGATCATTTGTATACGGCCAAACAACGCTGCGGTTCTTGGGAGGCGGGACACCTGCTTTGGCCATTTATTTCCTGGAGAGATTGATTGCCTTTCCTTCCCTGGGGCGGGGGGGGGGGGGGGGGTGGGCTCGAACTCACTTCTAGACATCCTTTGGCCTCTCAGCTCCAGCCCCGGAGGCCTGGGGCTTCCTTTAGGAAGAGGAATGGAAGAGGGGTGGGTGACTGTAACCTTGCCCAAAGCCCTGTGGTCCACCACTGAAATAGAGAAGCTTGTGTGTGGAGGTGTCAGTCATTCAGGAAGTAAAATCCAAAGGGAAACTAATTACCTCATCTGGGGTTGAGGGCATCTGGGGAAGGCCCTACTCTTAGATTGCTAAGTCTGAGTGGAACAGGCCTTTGCCTGACCCCTGCGCTCTCATCCTTGGGGAAAGAGCTGTCTCTTCTCTCCCACCCCCACAGCCCACCTCCAGCTGCTTCAAGGGCTCTGATGTTGTCCCCTGGGCTCCGTGGGAAACTTTCAAGATCCACCTGTGGTGCTTTGTGGGGTTTCACACTCCCTCTGAGGGGCAACGGGATCAAAGGGCTCTCATTTGTAGTAGTCGCCTAGTAGGAACATTAGAGACTAATGAAAACCTTGATCTGACCGATCTGAGCCACTGACATGGCCTGGCAACTGATGTCGCTCAACCCTGTGAAAGGCCCATCTTCGGGGGCTCTGGATACTTTCCCACTAACAGCCTCCATCCCCCCCCCCAACTTCTGCCTCTTGCCCTGACCACCAGGGCACACGTGCCCGTGCCCGCCAGCAGTGGAGTCCTGTAGTGACTCAGGGAAACTCTGCTGGGACAAACTGCCTTTTCACACTTCCTCCCAAAGGCTTCTGGGCCTCTCCCTCGGGGCAGGGAAGGTGTGGAGAGGCTCTCCTGGGACCCGGACAATGTCACTAACCAAGGGGCCTGGGCATTGGCTTCCGGCACTTCCTCTCTGAGGGGGAGGCTGGACCAAGGCGAAATGTATCCTTTATCCTCAACACACACAGTGGACTTTCCATTCCTGGAGAAATACCTCCTGAAACACAGCAGGCTGTCTCTTAGCCAGAAATATGCTGAAGCTTCTGCGCCTGCATTCACAGCCTGGGTGCAGTTGGTACTTGGCACCAGAAAGATCAAGAGCTCAGGGACCAACACTGAAGGTGCCGCACACTTCTCCTCCCTCCCCACCCTGCTCCTGCCCACCAACCTACCTGTCGGGTCCAGAGGCGGAGGTTTGGAGGGGGTGGGGATGAGCCACCAGGCCACCTGGGTGTGTGATTTCGACACCACTCCTTCCTCGGCTGGGTTCGCCGACCCGCGCCGACCCGCCGGGAGCTCTGGCCGAGCCTCGGTGTTGTCACCCTTTCAGCTTCTGCCAGCATTTGGGGAACCGGGCACTGAATCTGAGACTAACCAGGTCCCCACCAAACGGTGACCTTCTCGAAACAGCAGTCCTTCTCCACACAGGCTGGGAAAGGGCAGAGATTCAACTAACAATAATAAAGACGTTACCACTTCTCATGATGAGATTCATTATAATTTATTATAAACTTTACATATTTCTCTAGAGGAGAAATAATACAAAATGGATATATATGTATAAGAAAATGGTGTCATAACTTGTCTTAACGCGGGGATTTTCAAACTGCCACCCATTAGTGGAGGCTGAATTCACTCACTGGATTTAGATGAGCATTGTTTTAACAAAAAGGTGAGGGAAATACCATCATACTTACCAAAAGATAGCCTGTGTTGAAATGTCCATCAGTTATATGTCCCTGGAAAGATCGAATAGACATGTGAAATATATTTTTGGGTTTTTTCCCCCCCTATTTCCTTTCTTTTCTCTCTTTTCTTTTTTTGTGCCAACCCTGGGGCTTGAACTCAGGGCCTAGGTGCTGTCTTGGGCTTAAAAATTTTTCCCCCTTAAGGCTAGCACTCTACTATTTGAGCTCCACTTCCAACCTTTTGTAGTTCACCAGAGATAAGGCTTTCTTGTCTGGGCTGGCTTCAAACCTCAATCCTTAGATAGCAGCCTCCGGAGTAGCTAGGATTGCAAGTGTGAGCCAAATGTTTTTCTAATTGGGGAGGTTTGTTTTAGGGTACTGTAGTAAAGGCATTTTATTACCGATATAGAATGGAGTCCGTGTCAAATGTCTATTCTATGCATTTTAATTAGCCTCAGCCCAAAGGCCTATTAAATGAGCCCACGATGGAACCCCTGTGAGTTCACAGTAAAAGCCTGAACAGCTTTGGCCTCCAATAAATAGGAGATCTGCGCGCGCCTCCGTTGAGATCTAGGGGAAGGGGCTGGAATTTCATGGCTCTAGTAGCAGCAGTCAGAGAGCCAGAGCTCTCTGGGCAGGGATTAAAGGGATGGACTGCGTGGAGTGGGCTACATTGGGGGTTCCCTAGGCCACTCTCACCGACTGTGTCGTCCGCAGGCAGCGGTTACGCCGTGGAGCCGGAGGAGAACAAGCGAACGCGCACAGCCTATACGCGGGCGCAGCTGCTGGAGCTGGAGAAGGAATTTCTGTTCAACAAGTACATCTCCCGGCCTCGCCGAGTGGAGTTGGCAGTGATGCTGAACTTGACCGAGAGACACATCAAGATCTGGTTCCAGAACCGACGCATGAAGTGGAAAAAGGAGGAGGACAAGAAGCGAGGCTGTGGGGCTGCGGCCGGGAGCGGCGGGGGCGCGGAGCCGGAGCAAGACTGCGTGGTGACTTCGGGAGAGGAGCTGCTGGCACTGCCGCCGCCACCACCTCCTGGCGGTGCTGTGCCACCGGGTGCCCCCTCAGCCGCCCGAGAGGGGCGCTTGCCGCCGGGCCTTAGCACGTCGCCACAGCCCTCCAGTTTGGCGCCCCAGCGGCCGCAGGAACCGCACTGAGAGACTGGGGCTGCTCACTGCCTGGCAGCTTGGACCAGACCACAAGCGGAGGAGGGGGTGCGGGCCTGGGACCCTGAGTCTGGACATGGGCCGGGCAGTTGGATAGGGTAGGAACTTTGAAGCCCAACCTGGACGCCCAGAGGGAGAACTCGCTCTTCCAGGCATGTGTGCCAATCCGGGTGCGGCCCAGGAGGATGCTAGCAGAGCTTCTGGGGGGGGGGGGGGGAAAGAAACGAAACAAGTTTCCTTAGTCTTTACAGCCTGCTCTGGTGACATGATGGGAATAGTGATGTCGGTGTTAGCTCCTATCAGAGAGGCTGACTAGTCAAGTCAACAGAAAGTGTACAAAATGGAGTGCGCTGGGCAGAGGAACTGGACTGGGTGCCCAGCAACGTGGTTGCTCTCCTACTCAGGCGACCAATTTATGTTTTAAAAAAATTAAAAGGAAATCTATGGAATTAAAAGGAATTTCAGGCTGAAATTGATCCTATGAAATAGAATAAACCCTTCTCCTCATTCTTCCTGCTTCTCCTTTTCCTTTCCTCTAGCCTGATGTATTAGCAGACACCCTTTCAAACTGCACCTCTTTCCTCTGAAGAAAATGCCTTCGAAGCTGGCTGGGCCTATGGACAGTGTAAGCGCACATCCCTGTGTCCAGAGCTGGCCCTGTGCTGCCCACTGAGACCATCTCAAAGGAGAAAGATGGACCTCGGATGATGGGGAAACTAAAGGTATTTAGAGCATTCTATGTAGGATGCAGATTGCCTTCCTCAAGTCACAGCCATGGAGATGGCATTGAAGGCAAGCACTTCACCCCAGTGACCTGGTTCGACTTAGAAACTAACATCTGTAGGATTCCTACATCTTTAGAAAGGATGAAAATATGTGTGGTGTGGTTTGGGGGAAAAATGGTTTTTTTCCATTGTTTGTTTAATAACCTAACAGCTCTTTACACACAGGTTTGTCGTTTCCAGGTCAGTTGCTCCTTTTAAGGTGTGGGCCTGGCATTCAGGCTGTGTTTATGCAAAAAAAAAAAACCAACCTAATAAACATAAATAATATAAGAAACCCTGAGAGACTTGATTCTCCTTTTTTTTTTCAGTACTAACCAGGGAAAAAACAGGTAAACATTACACTTAGGTTTTGAGATGGGGTTGATGTAGGGTTGTGGTGTTCATGTTTTTATTTTGTTTCTTAAATCTATTTTGAGATGACTTTCTTAGGCCACAGCCTGGGACTTCAGAAGTTCCCAGTGCTGATGTCTAACTGAGGCCATGGCCAGTAACAGCCCACCAGACTTTCTCCTTCACCCCATTGCTGCAGAGTGGCTGTTGCAAAGAAGAGAATGCTTTGCTCTCTGCCTCCAGAGTGTGTGTTAGGATCAAAGATGTCAGGACACTGTCAGGACTCTGTGGGTTTCTGACTCCTGGAGCCACCCAGTTCCTGATGTTGGGTAGATACTTGGGACTGAGCACTCCTGGGGTTGCACTGCCTGGGACTCACTTTTGGAGTCATTACTTTTATCTTCTTTTGTAAACAGAGGCACAGAGCGATTTTTGTTTTGTTTTGCTGGCTTTGCTTCTCAGAGAAATTTAATCACAACTAGGTTGGAAGAAGTTTCGTGGATCAGAAATGTAACTTTTTCACGGTGTGACAGTGATCTTTCCAGGTGGGCTCTAGAATAAAATAAATCTTTGTTGGAGCCCATGGGACCTTCAAATATTGGCCTATAAAAGTACTCAAGCTTTCCACGCCTTGTTTTTCTTCTGCATCAAAGTGGAGGCAAATTTTGTACTGCCTCCTGAGTTTGCTGTGAGGTTTAAACCCAAGAATACAGTCGGTTGCCAGTAGCTTGCATATTTAATCCCAGCTACGCAAGAGGCTGAGGCCAGGAGGACGGCATTTTGAAGTCAGTCTTGGCAGAAAAATCTACATCTCCAATGTATTAGCAAACCACCCCGCTGGAAGCGTGACTCAAGTAATGGATGGCTGGCCATGAGCAAGAAAGCCCGGACAAAGGATGAGGCTGTGAGTTCAAGCCCCAGTACTGGCAAAATAATCATAAGCACAATCAATCATAAACACCCAATTCAGTAGCTAGATAGCAGTCTTCCCTCTACAATTGCTTATGTTCTATGACCATCATCACCATTAATCAGAGGACAAGTCCTTACTGCTGATCTGATTTGTGTACGTGTACTCAACCTAGAGGAGCACTTCCGGTTTAATCATAATGCTTCCTTGGAATATAAGCTCCTTTGTTTCCTTCACCTGGAGGGGCTTGCCGGAGCTCAGTTGTCCAGTTGGATGAGGAGACCTGTCCTTCAGCGCCAAGAATGAATCAGGGCTGCAAACCCAACCCACCTCCTGTCCTGTGCAATTGCGCTAGGCGAGGCTTCCAGTCAGTCCCAGTGGGCCGAAGGGGCTCTGTCTTTGGCGCAAGGGCTCGAGAGAAGATTCGCCTAGGGAAAACAGGCGCAGGCCACCGATTTGTGGAGGAGTGTGGCCTTCGATCGCCTAGAGATGGGATCTCCTGGGCTCAAAGCGGCCTCTCTCTGGTAGGTAGATTAGGGCCAGACGTGGCTTCCTCCGGAGCCTTTTTAGTTGGCCAGATTGACTCGCACAAGTGCTTATTACATCATCTTGGAATGAGCTCACGAAGAGGATGGAATGGGATGACGACTCTGAAAGGCTGATGGTCCGGGCGGCGGAGGTGCGTGTGCTGTGGTTACCTCCGCAAGGCAAGTCGAGGCTGGCCTTTCTAGAAGGCCCGGGGAGGTTGCGGGTTCACTCGCCGCAGCTGACCACGCCTGACAAAGAACGGGTTCGATCGACAGCGCCACTTGGGAGCCCTGCCCACCAGCGGAAGCAGCGGGAGGACTAGATCCAGACCCCCTAAGACCCCCGCAGAACCTGGCCAAGGCAGAATTAGATCAAGGTCCACAGGATGACATACGTGGACTCCACGTGTGCTACCTGGAACTCGGTGCGTCCATCCTGGACCCGCATCGACCTTCCTTTGCTCTTCCGTCTTGGGGCATTTCGTTAATATAACGAACAGACAGCCTCTGGCCTTGGAAAGTTCGGGAGGTGGGTAGGGTGAGATGAGAGAAAAACAGTCTCCCCGCACGGAGAAAGGGCAGGGCTCAGCCCCACAACGCGCGCAGTTTCCCACGGAACGCGCGCCGCGACAGCCAGGCTTTGTGCGCTGCGCCCCTAAGTCCACGGGGCCTGTCCATGGGCACCTCCACAGCCCTCCTCCCCGGAAATCCTCCGCGTCTGAGCCACCAGCCCCGACGTTCCTCCAGCGCCGCGGTTCCTTGCGCACGATCGCCAGTGCTCGAGCGTCGGGACGCAACAAAGCGTTCCCAGCGCGCGACTGCCCGCGCACGTCCCGGCTCCGCCGCAGCCGCGGAGCCCTGGGAAATCCCGCCCTGGGCCTTCACTGCACACGGGCTCACACGCAAACCGCTGAAAACTGGGAGTCAAGGTGAAGAACTAGCGAGCGCACCCGGGGAGAGGCGGAGCTCAGTGACGCCGCCTGAGCTTCTTCAAGCCCCGTTGGTCCCCAGCCCCAGTGGGAAGCAGAGTCTGATAGGTAAAGTGCACAGGGAAGAAACAAAAAGCCTCTTATTCACCTGTTATATTATTTCTTCTTGAGGATTAACTGTCAATTACTCCAAGTTCTCATGTCAGCTCAACCTATATGTACAATAAGAACTGGAGGAGGAGGGGGAGGGGGAGGGGGAAGGGGAAGAGGGGGGAGGGGGAGGGGGAGGAGGAGGGTTTGGTGCATTTGCATGCCCACATGCTAATACTAGGCTTTGAAATTAGAGGCCTGGGCACTATTCCTCAGCACTTTCAGTTCAAGGCTGTTGTTCTAGCACTTGAGCCACAGCTCCACTTCTGGTCCTTTTCTAGTGGTTGAGTCTCAGGACTTTTCTGACCAAACCAGCTTCAAACTGTGATCCTCAATCTCAGCCTTCTAAGCAGCTAAGATTACAGGTGGGAGACAAGGTGACCAGCTAGCTGCCTTTAGAAGGATACAAAATGAACCTTTGGTAGAAGCTGATACATTCTTAGAGAGCTGAATATGGAATTTTTTTATTTGCCAGTCCTGGGGATTGGACTCAGGGCCTGAGCACTGTCCCTGGCATATTTTGCTCAAGGCTAGCACTCTACTTTTTGAGCTACGGCACCACTTCTGGCTTTTTCTGTTTCTGTGGTGCTGAGGAATTGAACCCAGGGCTTCATGCATGCTAGCCAAGCACTCTACCACTAAGCCACATTCTCAGCCCCTGAATATGGAATTTTAAAATATGTTTTGGTGCCAATCCTAGGGCTTGAACTCAGGGCCTGGGCTGTCCTTTAGCTTTTTTTTTTTTTTTTTTTTTTTTTTTTTTTTTTTTAACACAAAGCTAGCACTCTACCATGTGAGCCACAGCTCCACTTCTGGATTTTCATAGGTTTCCTGCCACCAGTGTCTGCCTTAAATAATTTCCAAGAAACGTTTAGCTCGCAGCAAAACTATTTTGTAACTTCATCAGCTTCACCTGTAAACCTTGAATATTAGGTCATTTAAGAAGGTCAGATGAGGGGCTGGGGATATAGCCTAGTGGCAAGAGTGCCTGCCTCGGATACACGAGGCCCTAGGTTCGATTCCCCAGCACCACATATACAGAAAACAGCCAGAAGCGGCGCTGTGGCTCAGGTGGCAGAGTGCTAGCCTTGAGCGGGAAGAAGCCAGGGACAGTGCTCAGGCCCGGAGTCCAAGGCCCAGGACTGGCCAAAAAAAAAAAAAAAAAAAAAAGAAGGTCAGATGAGGTATATCCTCAGCTAACACGAGATCAAATTTTATTCCAGTCTAGCTCTGGCAAGCTAGATGTGGGAGAACAAAGGTAATAAAAGCTTAGTGCTAGTGGCTCACACCTGTAATCCTAGCTACTCAAGAGGCTGATGAGAACTGAAGGATCAAGCCTGGACAGGAAAGTTCATAAAACTCCATCTCCAGTTAACTAGCAAAAACAAGCTCTGATACTCCTAAAAGAGCCAGGGAAACAGAAGCAAAAAAGGTAGTCCTGCAAACAATCGGAGCATGAAGCAATGCCTCAGCAGACCTCTGCCTGGCTTCTGGAAATTGCTATCTGTGGACAGCTTGAGGCTGGGAAAGAAGTCAGCAGGAAGCTGAGTAAGAAGGGGAGATCAAACTCTGCAAACAATGGGTTTAAAGAGTGAAAGTGAATTGTTGATATGGGTCAAGTCTATGACTAGTAATCAATAACCTATCAATGACAAGTTCCCATAGTTAAGTATATTTGCATCTCTATGAGATGGGAAAAGCATGATAAACTCTATTCTTTCTTTTCCTTCTACTTTTTTCCCTTCAGGCTGCTGTGTGGCTGGCTAGCTCAGTGGCAAAGCGCTGTGTTCACTTGCACAATGCCCTGCTTCCATCCCCAGCACAACAATACACATCCTTTTCTCAATGAGATGCCCTGGTTTTTTAAAGTATTGGCACACCTAGTTATTTTTTGTTAAATTTTTATTGTCAAACTGAGGTACAGAGAGGTTACACTTTCATACGTTAGGCATTGAATACATTTCTTGTACTATTTGTTACCTCCTCCCTCATTCCCCCTCCCCCCTTTCCATTCCCCCCCACATGAGTTGTTCAGTTCATTTATACCAATCAGTTTTGCAAGTATTGCTTTTGTAGTCGTTTGTCCTTTTTTACTCTGTATCTCTCGATTTTGGTATTCCCTTTCTATTGCCTAGTTCTAATACCAGTATACACGGTTTCCAATGTACTCAGATAAGATACACAGATAGTGCAGGTACAAGCATAGGAAGGGGATATACAAGAGGATCATCAATAATAGAAGCTATGGTTTCACATCACATGTTGATAGTGATTACAACAGTGATATGACAGTCGTTTCCATAACATGGAGTTCATTCCACTTAGCATTATCTTATGTGGAACACCTAATTTTAAGCAATATTTTATCAATTCAAGTGACTTACATCAATCCTTGCACAAAGAATACAGATGTGTTACATATATTCCATGCCAACAGCATTCAAAATCCTTAGGTTGAGAATATGCTTTGTGGTAGAGTCCTTGCCTAGCATTCATGAAGCCTTGGGTTTGATTCCTCAGTACCACATAAACAGAAAAGGCTGGAAGTGGCACTATGGCTCAACTGGTAGAGCACTAGCCTTGAATACAGAGAGGCTCAAGGACAAAGCCTAGGCCCTGAGTTCAAGCCCCAGGACCAGAAAAAAAAAAAGACACTCAAAATTCTTGTCTGAATTATGGAGCACACTGAGTATTCATGTCTAGTGATTTTTGATGATGGTGATGATGATGATTGTTATTATTATTGTGACAGCACTGGGGCTTCAACTCAGGACCTCATGTTCATGCTTTCTCTCTCTCCCTCCCTCCCCCCCCCCCCTCTCTCTCTCTCTCTCTCTCTCTCTCTCTCTCTCTCTCTCTCTCTCTCGGCTGGTGCACTATTTGAGGCACAGCCCCACTTCCAAGTTTTTGGTGGTTAATTGGTGATAGGAATCTCATGGACTAGCTTTGAACTTGAACCATAATCCTCAGATCTCAGCCTCCTGAATAGCTAGAAATACAGATGTGAGCCACCAATACCTAGGTTCTAGTGATAATTATACATATACAAAGCATAACAATATTTGATGTGGTATATTATTTAAATTCTTACTCTTTCCCTAAATTCCCATTTCTCCTGACTTCTAAAGGTATGAAGTTATGGCCAATCATAAAAATCTCTGAACATGTGCTAGAAGACTTAAGTCTGGAGATGCTGCCATCTCCCAGTGATGCCACATCATCTTAACATTGATATATTTATTTCTACTTCAACTAGCTCTGTAAACCCAATAAAAGGCACAAAATACCTCTCTAAAAATTAAGCAAATTGAAAATGCTGTAGTTTGGACTTATTGCAATAAATGCATGCATACTTTAGTTGGGTTTAATGCTAAAAGAGTTTCTAGAGCAGAGTAATAAGAGCAGTTTATTTCTGTATACATGGGCTTCTCCACAGAGAAACAGCAGACAGGAGCTGGGTGAGGCACAAGGCATCTTGCATGCTTCCTTTTGTCCTCAGAGCCAATGGAAGATGAATTCAGAAATGATTGATTGACAGGAGCTGGTGACTTGCACCCATAATCTAGCTACTCAGAGAAGCTGAGATCTGAGGATCATGGTTGAATGGTCTTGTGGTAAAGTGCTTGCCTCCTATACATGAAGCCCTCCCTGGGTTTGATTCCTCAGCACCACATATATAGAAAAGGCCGGAAGTGGTGCTGTGGCTCAAGTGGTAGAGTGCTAGCCTTGAGCAAAAAGAAGCCAGGGACAGTGCTCAGGCCCTGAGTTCAAGCCCCAGGACTGGCAAAACAAAACAAAACAACAACAACAAAAAAGCCAGCCTGGCAGAAAAGTGTGCTCTTGATGGAGATAGCTGGATCCTGTCCTGGCTGTCAGGACAAGAGTGTCACATTGGAGATGACCAGACAGAGGTGGAAACAAAATGTCACTCTTCAAAAAGACAAAAACCAAGCTGGGCACCAGTGGCTCATGCCTCTAATCAGCTAGTCAGGAGGCGGAGATCTGAAGATCGTGGTTCAAAGCCAGCCTGGCAGGAAAGTCCTTGAGACTCTTATCTCCAAGTAACCACCAGAAAACGAGAAGTGACACTCTGGCTCAAGTGGTAGAGCACAAGCCTTGAGCTAAAGAGCTCAGGAACAGCGCCCAGGCCCAGAATTCAAGCTCCACGACCGACAAAAAAATTTTAAAAGACAAAAAAACACTACAGTTTAGCTCCCCTCACACTGGTCTAGTTCTGCACACACGGTGCATGCATCTTATCTAACTCAGAGACAGCCTGGTGATCAAAAAGAGTTTTTTTTTAATGAAGTGGAAGTCATTTAGGAATTTCTAGGCCCCTAAGACTAAAAAGTTGTAACTGAGACTTCTTCCAATAGTGGCTCAAGTGCAGTCCAGCCTGGCACAAATGGCTCACTCCTGTAATCCTAGCTATTCAGCAGGCTGAGATCTGTCTATCCTAATTCAAAGCCAGCCCAGGCAGGAAAGCCCATGAGATTCTTATCTTCAGTTAGTCAGCAAAAAGCAGGAAATTGAGCTATAGCTGAAGGGGTAGAGCACTAGCCTTGGGCAAAAGAAGCTCAGGGAGAGCACCCAGGCCCAGTGTTGAAGCCCAGGACTGGGGAAAAAAAAAAAAAAGTGGGGAGAGGCCATCCAGAGCTATTAGCTACTCTAGGTGATTGTTAGCAAGGAGTCTGGAACATCAGTTCCAACATGATGAGCTGGATTCTTTCAAGGACCTGAAAGCATGTGGAAACCAATTCTTACCAGAAACTCTGGGCAAGAGACCAGGCCCAGGAACATGATTTTAACACTATGTAGTCCAGGTTGTCTTCAAACTTACAACCCACCTGCCTCCACCTCCCTGATACCAGGATTACAGAAATGTCCCACTGCACCTGTCTCAATTGCAATCTTGTGAATGCTGGAACAGACAAACCTGCTGACCAAGGGTTTTTTGTTTGTTTGTTTTTAGGAAAAATAGCTCTTTTTCTTTATTTGCATAATTGGAAAATAAACGTAACTTATCTCTGACTTCTAAATGATCAAGAAACATCAAAAGATGACAAGGGTTGTTTTTTTTAACCTACAGAAACTGCAAGATAATAAATTTGTGTTATTTTAATTTTTATTTGTGGTGATTTGTTATTGCAGTATTCCAGTAGGAATCTAGTTCCCAGACACTCAGAAGTAATGTACACTAACCTTGCTTGCACCTCATTAATGGAGTGGCGTTAAATGCATAACATATATTATAGCATAGCAAGCTGGAAAAGTGTACTATTCTGGATAACCATTTGTGAAATTAGAAATGGGAAACAGGCACAGCATTAAAGGAGAAAGTGGCAACTAGCAATCTCTGCTACTATAACCAAAGGTTCTTTTTTTATTTTTGTGTGTGTGTGCTAGTCCTGGGGCTGGACAGGGCCTGGACACTGTCCCTGGACTTTTTTTCCTTGAGGTTAGTGCTCTACCACTTAAGCTTCAACTCTACCACCCGTTTTTTGGTAGTTAATGGGAGATAAGAGTCTCCAGGACTTTCCTACATGGGCTGGCTTCAAACCGGATCTCAGCCTTCTGAGTAACTAGGATTCCAGGTGTGCACCACCAGTACCTGGCTATGTTCTTATTTTAAAGGTTATCTTAGCCAACCTAGCCAAAAGTTGAAGGGAAAAAAAATGAACAAGTAAGAGCATGAGGCTCTGGGTTCAAGCCCAAGTACCTGAAAATCATATAAGAACCCACATAGGGACCCCAGATTCTGGGATTTAATGCTAGAAGGAAGTTTATTCAAACAAACTTGTATGCAAGCTTTCATCAAACAATGAACTCTATACAGCCCACTGTTTGCCTAGGCTATCAGAATCTCAGAACTAAAACCAGTATTCAGCTAGCATTGGATCTGTATACAGCTTTGAGCAGGATAGGGAAGCAGGCTGAGATTTCCAATCAGAAACACTAGCTCCCAATTCTGCATTTACCATTCACCTGAGCTCTTCTGAGGAGCTCACACTATACCTCACTCTCTCTCTCTCTCTCTCCCTCTCTCTCTCTCATTGGCTGTTTTCTCATTAGACAATTGGAAAATAGTAAACTTACAGGCCTTTGATAGTTTCAAAATACAGTTGTCCCCCTTTATCCATGAGGCATTTAGCACGTAAATGCTGAAACCACAGACAGTACCCAACTGTATACATATTGTTTGCCTCCAGATGTGCATATCTAAAATAATTTATAAATTGATTATAATTACACATTAACATATAATAGGATAGAACAATTATAGCAGGTGGTATAATAAATCTACCCCAAGATTACTGTTGGAAGTGGTGCTATGGCTCAACTGATAGAGTGCTAGCTTTGAGTTGAAGAGCTCAGGGACAGTGCCCAGGCCCAGAGTTCAAGCCCCATGACCAGCAAAAAGTATTACTAGGGGCTGGGAATATGGCCCAGTGGTAAAGTGCTCACCTCATATACATGAAGCCCTGGGTTTGATTCCTCAGCACCACATATATAGAAAAAGCTGGAACTAGCGCTGTGGCTCAAGTGGTAGAGTGCTAGCCTTAAGCAAAAAGAAGCCAGAGACAGTGATCAGGCCCTGAGTTCAAGCTCCAGAACACAAAAACAAAAAGGATTACCATTATAATTGTTTTTTAGATGTGTCTCCCTATACTGGCCAGGCTGGAGAAGAACTTATTGGACTCAAGTAATCCTTCTGCCTTATAATTTCTGGAGGCCAGGACTCCAAGTACACCACTGAGGTGGGGTAAAGTCACTGGCATTGAAATGTGGAACCCTTATTATGTAAAATAATGGTTATTTGGACATTAGCACTACTGTACTTTGACAATGGACTTGGTAACTAAGAGGGCCATTAAATAACCAAAGGTAGCTGGGTGCTGGTGGCGCATGCCTGTAATCTTAACTACTCAGAAGGCTGAGAGCAGGAGGATCAAAGTTCAAAGCCAGCCTTGGCAGAGAAGTCTATGAGACTCCATCTATTTGCTAGCAAAGTACCAGGATGGAAGCATGGCCCAAGTAGAAGAGCACCAACTGTGAGTTAGCAAGCCAAGAGACCATGAAGCCCTAGTACCAGAAAAAGAGAAGTAACTAAAGGCAGGCAAGCACATGCAGCACAGACATGCTAGACAAAGTTGTAGTTCATATCCAGGGAAAATTAGAGATGTTACAAGTCACCATCATAATAGAATATCAGCAAATTAAAACATTATTATTTCTGCAATTTTCCATTTACTATTGTGAGATTCCAGTTAACTGTGTGCAAGTGAAACCCTACAAACCAAAGCCACAGAATAGGGAAAACCACTCTATCCAATTCTCTCTGTTCAAGCAATTTGTGATGTTTCTGTCTCCTAATTAGACGGTGGCCCAGGGAGGCAATGGAATGTGATTGAGGATGCGGTGGATCATTAAAGAGGAAATGACAGGATATCTATCTTTCTTTCAACCTTCCTCATGATTCCTTGGAGGAACTAGCCAAGATATGATACTCAATTTATCTATGTGAAAACACACAACCACTAGTCAGGCAAGCAGTAGCGCACTTACCTAGCAAGCACAAAGCTCTGACTTCAAACAACTACAAGATAGATGATAGATAGATAGATAGATAGATAGATAGATAGATAGATAGAGGAATGAAAAAGAAAGGGAGAAAGAAAAAAAGATATGAAAAAAAGACCTAGGCATTTAGTTTATTTATTAGGGACTCAGCTTAGACGTTGAATTACTATTAAAGAGACAATTTTTAATTTCTTTGTGAAATAAGATCACTATAAACACAAGTATCTCATTCTCATAAGAAATGCTATCATGGAATGATATGAAGGAATTCTCTTAAAAGTTCACATTTTGTTTCATATCATAATTGGGAATTTACTGTTTCCTTCCTCTCTCTCTCTCTCTCTCTCTCTCTCTCTCTCTCTCTCTCTCTCTCTCTCTCTCTCTCTCCTTCCTTCCTTCTTTCTTTTCATCCCAGTTCTAGAGCTTGAACTAAGTGCCTGGGCACTGTCTGAGAATTTTTGTTCAAGGTTAGTGCTCTACCACTTGAACCACAGTTCCACTTCTGGTTTTTGTTTTGTTTTGTCATTAACTGAGGATGAGTCTCATGAACTTTGCTATCTAAGCTGACTTTGAACCTCAATTCTCAGATCTCAGTCTCCTGAGTAGCTTGAATTACAAACACAGGCCACTGGCACCCAGCCCAGTTACTTTTTTTTTTGCCAGTACTGGGACTTGGACTCAGGGCCTGAGCACTGTCCCTGAGCTTCTTTTTGCTCAAGACTAGCACTCTACCACTTGAGCCACAGCGCCATTCCTGTCTTTTTCTGTTTATGTGGTGCTGAGGAATCGAACCCTGGGCTTCATACATGCAAGGCAAGCACTCTACCACTAAGCCACATTCCCAGCCCCCTACTATTTCTAATATCATAAGTGTGTGTGTGCGTGTATGTGTGTGTGTGTGTGTGTGTGATGCTGGGGATCAAACTCAGAGACACATGCATGCAAGGCAAGTACTCTACCACTGTGCTATACCCCTAAGCCGCCAACACAATACATTCTACAATGTGTAACTGTGTGTACACATACATCTACGTATGCTTCATACAATGTGTTATATGTGAGTTAGAACAAAAATAAAGTAGAAGTTGGGCACTGATGGCTCACGCCTGTAATCCTAGCTACACAGGAGGCTGAAATCTGAAGATCACGGTTCAAAACCAGCCTGGGAGTAAAACTCCGCATGAGACACTGATTTCCAATTAATCACTCAATAAGTGATAGAGCACAAAGTGGTAGAGCACTAGCCTTGAGCAAAAAGAGCTCAGAGACAGCACCTGGGTCCTGAGTTCAAGCCCCACTGACCAAAAAAAAAATCTACCCAAGTTGCATTGTCTTCCCTTTTTAAGACATAAAAGTTTTCTTTCTTTGGTTTGGTTTGGGGTTTTTGTGCTGTGGATTAAACCCAGACTCTTGCACATGCTAACCCTGTGCTCTAACCCCAGATCAGGAGATGGTATGTCTCTAAGTGTAGTGATTTCATTCATATCTATTTTATCAGACTAGTCTCTAGGATGTAGGTATGGCTTAAGTGGAGAATGCTTGTCTTGCAAACCTGGGGAACCCTGAGTTCAATCCCAAATACTTTGAAAATAAAAGGAAAGAAAAAGGTTAGAGGGGTAAGGTATGGCTCAAGTGGTAGAGTACTTGCTTGGCATGTGCCCAGGGTTCAATCTCCAATACCAAAACAAATAAAAACTTCAGAAGAAGAATATGAAAACATTCATGGTCTTTCAAGCAGAAAGTAATGGCAGGCTGCTAATACACTCTTCTCTGAAATCAGAATCAATTGTATAACATCACAAACTCATCAGTAATTTTAAAGTTGTAAATCTCTGTGCCAGCTTTGGGTTTGACACTGTAATAAAAATGTCAGGATCTGAGGATTGCTTGTCAAGGCCAGCATAGGCAGAAAAGTCCATGAGAGTCTTTTTTTTTTTTTTTTTTTTTTTGGCCAGTCCTGGGCCTTGGACTCAGGGCCTGAGCACTGTCCCTGACTTCTTTTTGCTCAAGGCTAGCACTCCGCCACTTGAGCCACAGCGCCACTTCTGGCCATTTTCTATCTATATGGTGCTGGGGAATTGAACCCAGGGCCTCATGTATACGAGGCAAGCACTCTTAGGCCATATTCCCAGCCCTCCATGAGAGTCTTATCTCCAACTAACCCCCCAAAGCGCAAAGTGGAGCTGTGTCTCAAGTAGTAGAGCAGTAGGTTTGAGGAAAAAACAAAAAACTTAGGAGAGAGCACGCAGGCCCTGAGTTCAAGCTCCAGGACTGGCACAAAGAAAAAAAAATCCTTGGGAAGGAGATGGATACTGGTGCCTTTCTGTCTTGTGGTAGGAGCTCAGGCAGCTCTGCCCAGGCCCACCAGTGCCGACTGCCCACATTGACTCCCCACCAGCCTCATCTTACTTCACCAAGATGGCAGGAGCAGCCACAGGGCCAAAGGAGAGCCTCACCCCAGCGGGTGGCTTTGCTGTTTCTGGGAGGCTGGTAAGGCCCTGGTCCTTGCTTCCAGACTTTGCAGGCACAGTCCAGAGGGAGGAAGGGGGCACCAGCAGGCCCCCCTACCCCTGCCCAGAGGATTACAAGTTTTCTAAGCTTTTGATAATGTAAAACTCCAGGTGAAGAAGATGCTGTTGAGCACATCACAGCTATGTGATTTCTGGTGTATGTATGTAATATTTAAGTTTGGAAAGAAAATAAATCTCAAAAGAAAATATATTAACTCTTATTAAACTAAAAGACAAAAACAAATCAAAGCATGATGCTTGTTGTCAGCCTGAAGTGAGTGGACTTCACACCTGTGCTCTGCCAGGACCACCCACACTGTGGAGCCGTGGGAAGGACAGAGCCAACCACACTGCCCCCACACAGAGCATTCACTTGGAGCCCAGAGTTTGTCTAGAGAACATCTGGGTACCTATGCATCCTGGTGTGTCACCCATGTGGAGAAGGGAATGCAGGCTGCTTACAAAACCTGTATAAAGTGCTGTGTGTTTAAACATTTTTACTTGCAAAAAAGAAAAAAAAAAAACAAAAGCATCTTTCAGTTATTATTTTATTTTGTGCCAGTATCAAGACCTGAAGTCAGGACCTTGTAATCAATCTCCCTTATTCAAGGCTGGTGCTCTCCATTTAAGCTCATCTATGGCTTTTTGGTACTAATCAAAGACAAGAGTCTTATGGACTTTCCTGTACCTGGCTGGCTTTGAACCATGATCTTTAGATCTCAGCCTTCTGAGTAGCTAGTATTTCAGGCATGAGATGCTGGTACCTGGCAGTACTTGTTGTTGTTTAACCAGACTCTGATGGCCAGGAATAGATTGAACAGCTTTTTTCTTTTCTTCTTTCTTCTTCTTTCTTTCTTTCTTTTTTTTTTTTTTTGCCAGTCCTGGTGCTTGAACTCAGGGCCTGAGCACTGTCCCTGGCTTCTTTTTGCTCAAGGCTAGCACTCTACCACTTGAGCCACATCGTCACTTGCAGCTTTTTCTGTTTATGTGGTGTTGAGAAATCGAACCCAGGGCTTCATGCATGCTAAACAAGCACTGTACCACTAAGCCACATTCCAAGCCCTGAAGTGTTTTACCATCTTCTTTCTCTGCACCCCAGGGAGACTCCCAATCCCTTCCCAACTTGACCTTGAACCACGAGGAAAACCTCAGGCAGGCATCCTTCCCTCATCCTGTGCAGTCTGACTAATGTCATTATTTCCATTTTTGCTTTATTGTACCAGTACTGGGACTTGAACTCAGAACCTGGGGTCTGTACTGAGACTTGAACTCAAGACTTTAGCCTCTTATCTCCAATTAACTAGCAAAAAGTTGGAACTGCAGATATGGCTCAAGTCTTGGAGTACCAGCTTTGAGTGAAAAAGCCAAGTGACAATATTAGATCCTGAGTTGAAGCCCTGGTACAAGCGCGCGCACACACACACACACATACACACAAAACAAGCACTGAGCAAGTTGTCATTGATAAGGGAGCATTAGGATGTGATCTGTTTACTATTTACCCAGCAACAGAATTGCTTACAATTTCCTTTTCTTTTCTTTTTTTGTGTTTTTTTTTTGTTTCTTTCTTTCTTTTTGTTGTTGTTGTTGGGTGAGTAGCTTGAAGTCAGGGCCTGAGCACTGTCCCTGAGATCTTTTGTTCAAGGTTAGCACTCTACCACTTTGAGCCACAGTACCACTTCCTGTTTTCTCGTGGTGCCTTGAGCCACCAACGCCCAGGCGGAGATAGAATTTTAAGGCTGGAGGAGAAGCTATTAACCTTTTCCCCATGTGGAACCATTGTTTGAATTTGGGCCTGGCTTGCATTAGCCAGCAAAATATCAGAAGTAGAGCCGTGGCTCAAGTGGTAGTGTGTCCGTCTTGATAGGAAAATCCAAGTGAGAGTGAAAGGTCCTGAGTTCCTAAGTAGCTAGGATTACAGGTGTGCGTCGCTAGCTCCTGGCTTTTCCCCCCTTTCTTTCCTTTAAATGTTGAAACACTGACGAATCTTGCTTGTCAGACACTGGGTTTGTTCAGCTAACTTGTCCCTGCCAGCCTCTCCCAGCGACCCTGCTCCCCTGTGGCTCATTTCCCTGCTGTGCTGTCCCGGTTGGATGCCTGTGGACCGGCATTGCTGCTTCCTTGGCCGGCTCCAGTGCTGCTGGGAACCGAGAAGGAAGTGGTTTTCCACGAACTCATTCTGGCGGCCTTGTTTCTGGAATGAGCCCCATAGCGCCCACCCTATGCCCATTTCAGAAAGGACCACCAGAGGAGGAGGGCTCGCTTGCAAGAGGAAGGGGAGAGATCGCCAATTCGAGGCGTCTCCACCACCGTGAATATTAACTTTTATAACGATTTGAACTTTCTCTACCCACAGCAAGAAGTCCAGGGAAGCGGGTCAGGGAAGGGGAATGGCAGGAAGTAAATCATTGAGCCATGAGGCAAGATGCTGAGGGACTCCCCCCTCCTCCAAACCGCTAATTGTTCAAGCGGAGGAGAAACCACACTTCCCAGAACTCAAGAAATCGCTACTCTGTGCGCCTGTGGCGCTTGCCCATAATCCTGGCTACTCAGGAAGCTGAGCTCTGATGATCAGGGTTCGAAGTCAGCTGGGGCAGGAAAGTCCTCTCGTCTCCAGGTATACACCACAAAGCCCTAGGTGGAACTATGGATCAAGTGGTAAAGTTCCAGCCTTGAGTAAAGAAAGCTAAGGGCTCGTGCCTAGGCCTGGTGTTCAAGCACCAGTGTAACACACACACACACACACACACACACACACATACACACACACACATCTCTGACCTGGGTTTTCGTTTTTCTGTCTGGTTTCCCCAGGCTGGTTTTGAACTGGGGCTCAATCGATCTTCAGAACAAAAGATCTCTGCGCGCGCGGGCGCCACTGTGACCCCAAAGGGCAAGCCAGGTTCTTTCCCAGGAGACAGAGGCGGGCACTAGGTCCCCGGCTCTGAGACACTGGGCTCGGGGGGCACCAGGCTATGAGCAGGTCGCTCGGGCCGCGCCTTCTGCCAGCTGAAGAACTTGGGGGCACGTGACTTGGTGTCACAGCCGGGGAAAGCACCCTGTCCAGACGCCACCCCCCAGGACCGATCCCCAACTGGGTGTCCCCCGCCTGGAGGCCAGGAAGCAGTCAAGGGAGGCGGACAAGTACTGTGAGCCATCTTGCAGCAGCTCGGTCGAGTCCGGGCGCAGCCAGCAGCCGCAACCTCCCGGTTCTTAGCTCCAGGGACCGCCCTGGTCCTCCGCTGGGCGCCGGCGGCTCCGCGCTCTTAGCCATGGCAGCAGCGCCCCCTGCCGGGAGCCTTGAGATACTACAGCCGCGGCGCCCCTGCGCCCTGACCGCTGCGGGAGGCCGCGCGCCACCCCGACCGCCGAGAGTGGGTTGCGCGCGCCTCCATCGAGGCCTCCGCCTTCAAATTAAAGTCTCTCGGGGTGGCCGCCATCGCCTGCCGGGAGCGCTCAGCCCCGATCGGCCGAAGCCACTACAGACGCTTCTAGACCCGGCCACATCTGGGCGCCAGAGTTTTCACTTGGGGGAAGGGGATCCAAGTGTCCACACTCTCAAGGCGAGGCTTCCGGGTGACCAGGCGGGGGACGGGAGGCGTTCCAGGGGCCCAGACGCCTTCCGGGGCCGTCCCTCGGTGTCCCCGGGCCGTGCCTTCGGAGCCGCGCGCGGCTACCCCCAAGGCGGGCGCGGGGCCCTCGGGGGCGAGGACCGCGGGGCGGCTGTCCCGGCGTCCACGGGGGCGTGGGTGGCACTGGACGCCCGGGGCGCGCGGTCCGGGTGGCCATGGGGAGCGTCGGGGAGTGAGTGACGCATCCAAGCCTCCGCCGGGGAAGGGGCGAGGGAGGTGATTCCCAACTCTGACACCTTTGTCACATCTGCTCCCCCACCAGCACCCCCTCCCCAAACTGTTCCCCACCCCCAGCCCACACAGGGACCTCAACACCCAGCCAATAACCTCCAGGAGGACACTTTAGGGCTTAGCCCACACCTCCACTTCCAAAGGCAAGGATTATTTGGTGAACGGTTTTTTTGTTTTTTTAATTCTCCATATTCACTCAAGAAGAACAATCCTACTACTGGACACACATTTTAAGACTAGCCCTTAAATGTTGAGACATAAGTGTTGATTGATGGTGTTTTGGAGTCTTAGAATTACACCCAAGAACAGTTATTCTCCAGTTACCAGGATCTGAATCGATGTCCTATGTACCAAGTGTATAGCAATATGTCAGTACCACACATATAAAAACATATAAATATGGCAATATGAAATTGGTCATAGTAATAGTAAAAAAAAATAGTAATAGGACAAATACCAATAATGAGAGTAACTAGAGGAATTTGGATTTCTAAAATATGCAACTTTTAAATTTTATTTTTGATGTGGTGGCACTTTTTTTTTTTTTTTTTTTTTTTTTTGCCAGTCCTGGGGCTTGAACTCAAGGCCTGGGCACTGTCCCTGAGCTTTTTTTGCTCAAGGCTAGCACTCTACCACTTGAGCCACAGCACCACTTCTGGCTTTTTCTGAGTAGTTTATTGGAGATAAGAATCTCACAGACTTTCCTGCCCAGACTGGCTTCAAACCATGATCCTCAGATCACAGCCTCTTGAGTAGCTAGTATTACAGACATGAGCCTCCAGTTCCTGGCTCAATTTTAATAACTTCTAATCTGTGGTCTAGGTACTTAGCTCTTGTTGCTGATTCTACTAATCATCATCAAGGGGAAATTATTTAAGTACAGACAACAAGCCATTGTGTGTTATACCACATGACTAGCTCCTGCATTATTTCTTATTATTTGCTTTCCTGAGGTTAGACAGGAGTTTATCAACTACCACTTGTATAAGACCTATTCTATTGTTGCCTTGCAAGTACAAAGTGTTGTAAGAGCAGGTTGACAATCCTGAAAGGCCTGTGATAGCACATGAACCATTAGAAAAGAATTCATTTCCTAGAAGTAAATAATCCAATATTAAAAATGCATGAACTAGCCAGGTACAGGTAGTTTATGTCTGTAATTTTAGCTATTCTGGAGGCTGAGGTCTGATGACCATGGTTCAAAGTCAGCCAGGGTAGGAAAAACCTTGAGACTCTTACCTGCAATTAACCATCAAAAAGCCAGGAGTAGTGCTATGGCTCAAGTGATAAAGCATTAACCTTGAGTGAAAAAGCCAAGGGAGAGAGCCACGGCCTGAGTTCAAGCCCCAGTACCAACACACACACACACACACACACACACACACACACACACATACATACATACACACACAGCATGAACTACTTGAAGTTTGAAGTTCCCACTTACCAATAAAATGTCACACACAGCCTGGTGCTGGTGGCTCACATCTGTAATTCTATCTCCTTAGGTGGCTGAGATCTGAAGATCATTGTTAAAAAAGCCAAACCTAGCAGGAAAGTCCATGAAACTCATTTCCAATTAACCACCAAAAAAAAAAAAAAAAAAGTGGGAAGTAGAGCTGTGGCTAATGCAGTAGAGTGCCAGCTTTGAACAAGGTATCTCAGCAACAGTACCCAGACCCAGAGTTCAAGCCCCAAGACTGACACATACACGTATATGGATGTATATGCATGCATATTGCACTATCCAATACCTGTGCTGAATATTATATTTTATGTAAATGTAATTTTTAATATAGTTTGTAATCATTTCCTCTCAGGAAAGGGGCTCAAAACTGGTTATATTCTGGGATGTACCTTGATGTTAGAACATTTACCTAGCATTCTGGAAGTACTAGGTTCGATTCCCAGCACATGTTCATGTATATGCACACATGCAGACACACACACACACACACACACACACACCAAAAAGAACAACAAAAAACCTGGTTGTGCTTTGATTTATGGACTAGATCTCTAGCACAAAATTGCCAGATCTCTAGGAAGAACAAACTTGTTTAACTCTGAGGCTTGGTAACTTAGTTGATAGTATCTCTACCTACTGTGGTTACAGACAAATTCCAATTTGGCAATGCTGTTGTTAAAACAAACATAATGTTTGGGTACTGGAGACACAGAAGTCAAAAGGTCACCTATGAGTTTGCCCCTTCTCCGGGCCTCACCTCCAAGAAGAATGTCAAGGTCAATGCTGGTATAAACACTGCAACTGACAGATTCTACTTGATTTAGACTTTGAGAGCCTTTCTCTAAATCCGATTTTATAACCTAGAAAGGCATGATAGAAGATACACACACATGTGCATGTACATACACATCCTTCCAATAGGTAGTGAGGGAAAAAGTTTTCTTCTGTTGTTGTTCCCAATACTAGGGCTTGAACTGAGCATCTGGGTGCTGATCCTGAGTGGTTTGTTACTCAAGTTTAGTACTCTTCCACTTGAGCCACAGCTCTACCTCCACTTTTTTTGTTTGTTTGTTTTGTTTTGTTTTTTGTTAGTGGTTAATTGGAGATGAGAGTCTCATGGACTTTACTGCCCAGGCTGGCTTTGAACCACAATCTTCAGATCTCAGCCTTTTGAGTAGCTAGGATTACAGGTAGGAGCCACTGGTGACCAGCTAAGGAAAGAAGATACTGAGTGATTATTGTGGTCCAGCATCATTCAGCTAGTCCCCCAGAGGTCATTATAGAGTCATTTTAGCCTTCTTGCATTTCTATACTCACAGTGCCCTAGTTAAAGAAAAGTGCAGGAAGAAAGAAAGGAAAGGAAAAATGAATATATGAGCTAGGTTGGTCAGAAGTTCATAGAAGCTAGGTATGATTCATGAAAATAAATGTTTTAAACATCTACAAGGCCATCTACATGCATGCACGAGGCCCCGGGTTCACTCTCCAGCACCTCCACCAAACAAAAAGAAAAAAAGGCCATCTACATAATTTAGATAATTTGTTTCCAAAGTAAAATTTAACACTAGATATGCTGCTGTAGCTTAAGGGAAAATCATGAGAACCATAGTAAAATGCTACAATGACTTGTAGGAAAGAATCAGCTTTAGAGAATGAAAAGCAAGAAAGTCTCTTGGGGAGGAGGGAAGGGGGAAGTGAGGGAGGAGGTAACAAATTGTACCCACTGCCTTACTTATGAAACTGTAACCTCTCTGTACATCACTTGGACAATAAATTATTCAGAAAAAAGAAAGTCTCTTGGGATGTGTACCAAGAAAATATGCAGATAAGATGACAAGTGTTTTAATTTTAATACTATCAAAAGTGAGAATGTGATGGGCTGGGGATATGGCCTAGTGGCAAGAGTGCCTGCCTCGGATACATGAGGCCCTAGGTTCGATTCCCCAGCACCACATATCACATATACAGAAAACGGCCAGAAGCGGCGCTGTGGCTCAAGTGGCAGAGTGCTAGCCTTGAGCGGGAAGAAGTCAGGGACAGTGCTCAGGCCCTGAGTCCAAAGGCCCAGGACTGGCAAAAAAAAAAAAAAAAAAGTGAGAATGTTTACCTCTCTGCTCTGTGGGGTTTAAAAAATGCACATTTTTAAAGCATTTTTAATCATTACATACTGATCAATTCTAAGTAGACTCCAGCAACACTCTTAACTACACTTGATTCTCCTAGAAACTGTAGGTATTTGGAAACTTTTTTTCCTGGCAGATGAAAGGACAAGGAAGCAATCAGACCAGGAACTTGTCTTCACATCTGGAATGTTAATGAGTGCTTTGCTATACAAGATCACATGCACACACCTAAGGGTAGAAATAATAGACCACAGACTTGAGGTTATTTTTGACAAACTAAGCAGAGCACTACACATGTTAAAAACCAGAGTTCTGGGAAAGGGTTATCTTAACTAAGATTTGAGGAGTTGTTTCTTCCAAGACGCTTTGTGAGGACCCCGAAGCATTTTGTCTAGATGGTTCGCGATAAAAAGTAGCAGTTGAATCATTATTCCACTCTAAACTTCAGCATGTGCTGTAAAGATGCCTTTGCAAAGATTACCTCACCTGACTCCCACATTACAGATAGGAAAGCAGTGACTACAAGCTGTCATCTCCCCCAAGGTCAGTCAAGATTGAAAACAGCAGTCTAGTTCTAATTTTAAAAAAAAGTACAAATGGTGGCCCCAGCAAATATCCCTTTCCTGCCATTCTGTAGATGAGATTTCTTTCATTTCTGCTTCCTATCTTCGCTTTTTTCCTGAGTGGCCACAATTGACTACAGAATTTTTTTTAAAAAATATATTGTGGTTTCTATTTCGAATGCATTCTCTACTCAGGAGGCTGAGATCCGCAAGTCGCGGGTTCTGAGATCAGCCCAGGTAGTAAAGTCTTTGCCACTCTTCTTTCCAATTGACCAGCAAAATCCCAGAAGTGGAGCTGTAGCTCAAGGGGCCGGGGGCTAGCTTTGAGCGTCGAAAGCTTGGGGACAGCGGCGGGCTCTGCGTGTAGACTAAGCAAGGCATTTGACTCCTTTGCTTCCAGCCCTCTTGGATAATTTTATTGGGTGGAATATTGTGGAGTCCCGGCTCGTCCCCGCGCTTGAGCGCTCTCTGGCGTCCGGAGCTGATCACGGGGCGCCTCCAGGTGTGTGAGCCGGGGGTGGGAGACTCGGGGAACCTAAATCCTAGCGCTACGCAAGGGTTCCCGGAGCTACCACGCCACCCCTTCGAAAGTAGCCTCGGGTGCCCTTCTGGGCGGTCGTTAGCTCCGGCTACGCGGCCCACTCTCGCCCCGTCCCAGGATCGCTCCGGAGCTGACAGAGCTGGCTGGCTGGGCGTCGGAGCGCAGTGGCCTCATAGGGTGAAGGATGGAAGACCTGGTTTCTGCGCCCTTTTCCCCCCCGTGGTCGGCCCCGCCGTAGCGCGCCGGGTGCGTGCATTTCAGAAGGCAGCGAGCGCCCCTCCCAGGCCCCCCCAGACCCCGCGCACGGTGGGGGGCCGAGCCCCGGGAAGGGGAAGAACTTGTAATCGCTTGCAGCGGGACAATGCCGACTTTTGAACCTCTAACCACTAAGCAAACAACCCTTGTGCTCTTGCTCCACTGTCCAAACAGGGTTTATTGACAGGCGTTTCACAGCAACGCATAGCAACCGCAACGGTGGCTAGGGGCGGGCGAGTGGGCGCGGCCAGGGCGCGGGGCCTCGCTCCCTCTGGCGGCGCCCAGGGGACGCGGGGGCAGCGGGGATCACCTGGCCCTGAACCGGGAGCTCCCGCCCCGCAGACGCCCACATCGCTTCCCTCTCGACGGGCTGCCGTCTACCCTTCCCTCCTGCTCCCAGGCCGGGCGCCCGCGGGCGCGGCCCTAGAGCCGAGTGCCTTTCCCAATCCCCTGCGCGCAAGACCCGGAAGGGCCGTGGCGGAATCGGGGCGGTGCTGCAGGGGCGCAAGGACGCCTCACGCAATCTCCCACCCGGGATCGGGGTCCCCAGCAGTCCTCCCGGGTGGAGGGCTCTGATGGAAAGACCCAAACGGAGGACAAACCTTTGCTTCTCCTGGCTGCAGCCCAGCACCTAGCAATCAGCCAGATAATAATAACCAGCCGTCACTCTTTGGATTTTTTTTATACCGATTCTTGAATTCTGGCCTGAGGGGGACGAAGGTGGGTGGGATGAGTCCCCTTGGGACAGGGAAAGAAGTGCAGGCAGAAAGGCAAGGCTCTAGGGGGAAATGCCCAGTGATTCGGAGGACTTCATATATGGGAAATGTCTCCCCGGGAAGCAAAAACAGGAACTGTACTTCCCAGCTGTGTTGATCTCTCTGAGCTGTGGGGCACACCTGGGAAGGAGGGAGGTCGGTGATGGAGTGGGCTTTGCTCGGCGTGGGTTTGATGGCCTTCAGTAAGGAGGCTCCTTCACCCCCACCTCCCACAAATCCGCAGCAGCTGGGAAGCAGCTGACCCTTCAGATGTGCATTTCGCCCAAAGGCACCCCTAGGAAAACCACACACATTCCACAATCGGAGGCTGGGACTCGAGCTTGGGGGCAGGGAAGGTCTCAGAACCTGCTCCTTCAGCCTCCTCAGTCTCTAGGGGTAAAACGAGGCTGCTCAGATAACCTTCTCTAGTCTCTTCTCTCTGATTTTTTTTCTACTTCTAGCTTACAAGCAAAAAAAAAAAAAAAGATATTTCATTTACTGGGAGAAGGGGGGGATAATTCCAGAAAAAAAAATCTGAAGATAAATTACAGAATCTGGAAAGTTCATTTCCTTTGTTTTCTTCTTTAGAAAAAAGTCAATTGTGTTCAAATTCCCAACCCACCCACCCACCCCCTTCCCTTCACCATATCCTTCTCTCCCTCATGGATCCAGACAGAAGGCTATTAAAAGACCTAGCTTGGATGTTACACAGATCGATGGCAAACAGCAGCAGCAACAACACTCCTCACCTCCCTTCTCCATCAGTCCCAAGATTGTGAAAATGACAGGAAGTCCAGGTTGGCTCTGGCATTTATAGCACTGACATAGATTCAGCCCAGAGGAGCTCTGGTGACAGGCTTTCTAAACAAGCCCCTAGGAGAGTGGCTTCCATGTGAGGCCTGGAGTCCACAAACCTCCCCTCACAACACACACACACACACACACACACACACACACACACACACACACACACACACACACACCAGCTAAGCCTTTCCTGGTCTGGGAAAAGAGGAGAAAGACACAGACCACCTGAGGGTTCTGCAAGTCTTTGGCCAGGCAGCTTTCTAGCCTCCCTGCCTCTGGCTTCTGCCTTTTAAATCCTGCCTGCCCCAAAGGCAGGAGGGCCAGCTGGTTCTCTCTGGAAGGCAGTGAGCAGGAAGCAGCCATCTTGATCCAAGTATCATTGTTCTGGGAGTCCATCTCCTCAGATCCAACCAGATGTGCTAGCTGCAGATTTTGGACGAGAAGATCTGGGGAGCAGAGGAAACTGAAAGCCTGGTCCATATAGCCAGCCTAGGCAACACTTCTGCCGGTACCAAATCAAGTTCCACTGGTGACTTCTTGTACTCTCTTGGCAGAAAGAGTCAGACTGGAAAAAACAAAAAAGTACAAACTCTGGAAGGTATCTTTCCCACGAGGCCCCAGTCCCACTTGTCTTTACTCTTAGCCCATTTCTCCTCAGAGAGCTAGGCTTATGGGTGTGCATTCATGGATGGGGAGGAAGGGTCTCTTCTGAAGATTCTAGCAAAGTCCATGCTCTTCATGGCTCAGCCTGGAGTTGCTCTTCTGCCCCGCAGATCAGTAGGGGGGGGTCACTGGGTGACAGTGGGGTTTAACACACCCCCAGATGGCCCCAGAACCCCAGGGACAGGGCCAGACACTGGGCCTTGAAGAGAAGACACGGGACTCAAAGGCTCCTGGATGCTTCTCAGAGGCCCGGGCTGCGGCTGGGGAGGCTGTGGTGGAGGGGGTGGGGGTGGCTGCTGCTGCTGTAATTTCTTTTTATTGATTTTCCTTTCCTTGGCTCGGCGGTTCTGGAACCAAATTTTAACCTAGAAGTGACGAAACAGAAGTAGGTAATGGTATGAAAGATAAAGACAGTTGCACCTATATCTTCCTTTCCAGTAAAAGGACCACCAAACTCTTCTAGAAGCTTTTATTGGTATCTCCCTAACAGCCAATTCTAGTGGCATCCCCAAGCTGAGAATAATCTTCTTCCTTCCTTGTTCCAGAAGGTTCTTTCCAAGGAACCTTTACTGGAATTTTGTATGAGTCTCAGGCCCTCCAGTTCCTGCCTCCCCTGCAGAAGTTCCTTTTGACAACCTTTGGCCCCTTACAGCGACGCTGAAATGCAATACTGCTCACCTTGGAGGTAGAAACCAGGTTTAACATGGAGCTTCAAGGCTCTGGATTTGGTCTTGTTTTTTCCTACATTATAGACTGTTCAAGAGCCAAGTGATGGCCTTTTGTTTTTAATGCGTTAAGACTGGCTCCTTTATCATTCTTCTTTTTCCTAGTGCTGAACACCAAGAGAATGCCTCTGTTTTAAGAGGTCTTTCTTGGAATTCTGGATTAATGCAACACTTTCAGCTTTTTCTAGAACCTTCTAACTTCCTCAAAAACAGGAAAAAAAAATCAGTAACACCAGTAAAGACAATCAGAAGTAAAAGGAACTTCTTTTTTTAAGTGTTTGTTTTTTTTTAAAGCACCATACTATCTGGGCATTTGTGGCTCACCTCTGTAATCCTAGCTACTCAGGAGTCAGATCTAAGGGTCACAGTTCAAAGCCAGTCCAGACTCTTACCTCCAATTCACCAGCAAAAAGCCAGAGAAGTAGAACTGTGGCTCAAGTGGTAGAGCTCCAGCCTTGAGCAGAAAAAGCCAAGTGAAAGCCTGAAGCTGCTGGGAGTTCAACCCCCCCCCCCCCACCTTACCAACATCTGCCTCCCCACAGAGAGAGGGAGGAGGAGGAGGAGGAAAGAAAGAGCATTGAACTCAAAAGGCAAATCTTCTCAGATGTTCATTTGCCCATAGAATTAAGAAGATCCTGGCTTTGACTTCCTAACTCTTCCCTCCAGACCTCCCCCGGACCCCCGGGCCATAGCCAGGGGGGTGAGCAAGGCAATTCCCACCTGCCTCTCAGAGAGTCCCAGCGTGGCAGCCAGCTCAGCCTTCCTCCGGATGGTGATGTAGCGACTATAGTGAAACTCCTTCTCCAGCTCCAGCCGCTGGTGGTCTGTGTACACGACTCGGTATTTATCTTTCGTCCTGGTTTTCACTGTGGAGGAAGAAGTTTGGGCTGAGAGAGAGGAAAAAACTACAAGGTAACCAACCCATCAGTCATAGGTAATGACAAACCTCCCTAACCCACAGGCTATTTCTCTTCCTCCACCACCCTGGGGGGTCAGGGTTTGGCTGGTTCCTGCCAAGTCTGACGAGACCCCAGACACACACACACACACACACACACACACACACACACACGGATCCTGGAGAGACAGAGGGAAGAAAGCTAAAAGAGAGGCAACTAGCTACCTTGGGGTTAAATGGTTTTTAAACATTAAGAAAAAACAAAAATGTCTCACACAGAGAAGATATGACTCTTCTATAAACCAAAAACAGGTATGGAATGTATTTAGCCCCAAAAGAAGCGGGGGTAGGGAAAGTGACTAGAAAACCCAGGAATAGAAGGGCAGCCCACCCTGACAATAACAGCTGGAGTTCTGTGTGTGTGTGTGTGTGTGTGTGTGTATTTGTGAGTGGAACTACATTCTATTTGTTGTGCTGCAAGTGGAAAGAGGGGTGTGGGTACAGATTCCCTCAAGTCATCAGAATCACCCCCTCCTTCCACACCAGGTTCCTCCAGTGTTTTCTATGCCAACAGGTGCAAAAATCCCTCCTGCTCAGGGATTTTTTTTTTAAACCTGGGGAACCCATTTTGGCCTGGGGCATCTTTTCTTTTTTTTTTTTTTTTCATTTATTTGGGCTTCAAACCTAAACTAAAACCTATCCAGACTAGTGACCTATGATCATGTGATTAAGCCCACTATTAAATCTCAGATTAATTGTTTTATTGAAGGGCCTTGACAAATAAATAGCATTGCTGCTGTTGGAGCAGGCGGGAGCCTGGCTCTTAGTGGGTCGTGTCCTAGGTCAGCCCATGGCAGAGCCCCTTGGCAGGCGGTATTTTCTTCTGTGACTCCGTCCCAAGCCAGGGGGGTGGTCCAGCAGATGAGCAGGTTGAGTTGCCCAGAGCCCCGAGTGGCCCCAGTCCCACAGGAAGATCTGAAGAGGCGGGGAGTAGCCTGGAGGTGTTTAATGCCTGGCAGGCCGACTTTGTTCAGGTAAAAACCCTTTGCAAATCACAACAAAAGCGTCCTGGGAAGATACAGGCAGGATCACACGGCGCTCCCCCCAGCCTCTCAAAGGGGAACACAGCCACAAACAATGGCGGACAAGGCGATCTTATCAAAGAAAAGCCTTTTCAATGCCTTAATAACAACCGCATTCTGTTTGAATTACCACTACTGAGCAAATGGCGGCCTGGGCTTTCATCCCCCACCCCACCAGGCACATTAACATAAACACAGCCCGGCAGGCGCATTTGAATGGAGCTTGAGGCTTCGACCTCGGGATGACTGAGAAAGTTAGGGGACCTAAGCGCGCCCCGGCTTTCCCTACTTGGTGGGCGAGGTCACACACGTTTCCGCCTGAAATCCACTTGCTGCTGCCCCTGGTACTGAGACCAGATCATGCCAACAGTGTAGGACCGAGCTGGCACTGCAGTCTACGCGGACCCATGGACGGCACCCTGGGGAACAGGCTCAGGACAGCTGGCCCAAAGATCGGTGCTTGCCTGGGGTGCTTAGGATCTGTCTTTACTTGGGTGCTGCCCTTTCAGTATCCCAGGCGAACTGCGGGGCGGGGGGGGGGGGGGGAAGAGGACCCTGTGACCAGGACCTGGGGTGCTTTGAACCCGCCTAGGAGTTTGGAGGAGCCCCACACCCCCTGGGAACCAAGGAGGGAAGCTGAAAGGAGGGATGAGAGGGACTTGTCAGAATTCATTATTGACTGCGAAAGTCACCACCCTCTTTCCGGGCCCTAAAAAAAGAGACAATGGCCTGGCTGGGAAGGTGTATATCAAAGCGGGCCCGGCCGCGGACCCTCCTTCTGCCCCCTGACAGATGACGCTCCGCAGAGGAGCCGGGCTCCGGCAGCCTCCGCACATTAACATCACAAGGGCGCCGGGCTCCGACCGCGGCCGTGCCACCTCGGCGCGGGACTTCACAGCATCCTCTCATCTGCTGACCCCGCGGCCCGGGCTCTGGCAGCTCCGGGCGCCTCCTCCCCCACCTGACCCCAGCCTCGCCACCACTTTCCCCTGACACACAAAAGGTCTTCTCCAGGCCACCGGCCATCCCCTGCCAAGGGCGCCCTAGGCAGGCTGTGGGGAAGGAAGGTTTCGGGGCGCAATGGTCTGGGAGCGCGTCCTGCTGGAACGGGGTGCTGCCCTCTTAGGGAAACGAAACTCTGAAACCCACCCGAGCCTTCGGGTCCCGCCGGGACGCTCCCGGCTTGTGCGCAGTGACGCAGAAGCCCATGGCCAGAGACAGCCCCCAACTGGTGCTCTGATTTATACCGTTGTAATTGGCTATAAACCTCGGCAAAGTGGCCATAACTTGCATGCCGCCCAACTGGGCCAGCAAGGAGCAAAGCGAGCAAAGCGGAAGCATGAAGGGCTGGAGGAGTCTTGATGGAATGAATAAAAAGGGAACCCCAGTAGGGCTCTCCAATCGTACCTCTCTCTGCCCAGTTCCTTCAAACTTCACACACGTCCCCACGCCAAGGGCGCTGGCCCCCGCCGTCCGCAAACCTAGGGTCTCCAAGGAAACATCTAGAGTCCCGAAACATCTAGAGTCTTGCACACACACACACACACACACACACACACACACACACACCCTTCGAAAGGGAGGTTCGGGAGAAATGACCCCTGTCTGGAGAAGCAGCTGAGCTCGCCGCTTCCTCTCCCTGCCCTTACCCACTCCGCATCTTCTCCCGTGCCTCCCGGACCCCGCACCCTTCTAGCTTTTGCTTGCCAGAAAAACTCCTTGGCACATCAGAACTTTCTGGGACCCTCACGGAGGCCCTCTTCCCTTACTCCTTCACTTCTGCGCCAGCAGTTTCTCTGCTCCCCTTCCTTAAAGAGGCTCCAATGGCCTAACTGGTCCCCAGCATAGCTTCACCACCCCTATCCTTCATGAAGGGCACCGGTGTTTTGGGGGTGGCTCAGATGGGGAAGGAGAGCGCGGGAGGCACAGGGTAGACACGACCCCGAGAAGGAGTCCGCGCTTTCCTCCCTTCTCCGCCCGAAGCTGCGCACCGCGCGCGGGCGCCGCACTGCGGAGGACGTGATCGGCTCCAGGCCCGCCGAGCTTCAGCCCTGGGCCGAGAGCTTCCCAACGCGGTCCGGAGGTGGCGAAGGAGAAGCGGGTGGGAAGAGGAAACTCTTCCTCCACGCTAAATTGAACCTGGGAGTGTGGGACACCCCCCCCCCCTAGTCATTCTTGGAGCAACCACCAGTGAAGCCCCCCGGGGGTGGGCAGAGACCCCTGAATTTCTCCCCTCTCCCCGCCCCTCCTGGCGCCGAGCTCGCTGGAGGCCCGGGGTGTCAGGGAGAGCGGGGGCGCTGCGGGCAGCCGGCGGCCGCTCGGCGACTTCCCAGGGGCCTCCCGCGGGGCGCGGCCGCCGCTTTACCTTGGCTCCCGAGGGACGGCTGCGCCGGCTTCCGCATCCACTCGCAAAGGTTCCGCCGCTGGCCGCTGGGGGACAGTTGCTCCGCGGCAGCTGGGGCGGCGGGCCCGGGAGGGCCGGGATTGAGCGACTGCAGCAATCCCGAGGCGCAGGAAGGCGCGGCAGCCGGATGGTGCGGGTGATGGTGCGGATGGTGATGCGGATGGTAATCGGCAGGGCTGCTGTAGCCCATGGCTGCGGCTGGGGAGCCCCCATTGAGACCGTGGGCCACCGCGTTGGCTGCAGCCGCGGCGCCCCCGGGCGCGTAGCCGTTCCAGTCCTCACGGAGCGGGGCGCCGTACGCAGCCGGCCAGGATGGCCCCGGGGACTGAGCGCTGTCCAAGTTGGCTGCCGCCGCCGCCGCCGCCGCCACGTGGTAACCACCGTAGTCCGGGTACTGCGGGGGGCTGACGAAGTTCTGCGGTGCCAGGTTGAGACCGCCAGAGTGGCGCACGGAGCTGGGGTACATGCTCACGTCCTTGTCCAGGAGGTAACTCACGTACATGGTGGCGAGGGACCGACAACACACTTCACCATTGCTGCCTGGGAACGCACGCTGAAGACTGGGTGGGGGGGGGGCGAAGGAATGTAAGAGGGGGAGATCAAGAAGCAGAAGGTGGCTGCGCCCCCAGCCAGCCGGTGCTCCGCGGCCTCCTGGCTGCGCTTCTGCCTCTGAGGCGGTCCCTCCCTCTGGCCTGCCTCCTCCCTCCCTCCCTCTCTTTCTTCCTTCTTTCCACCCACCTCCTTCCCACTCCGCAGCAGAGGCGGGGAAGACCCGCCACAGGCTGCGTGCGGAGCCCCAAGCTGGCGGCCTTACGTGATTAACGAGTGTTTACAAGTCTCTATTAGTAATGACACAGACACCAATAGCTGGAGACGTCGAGGCGCTGCGCGCACCGGCGCACAACCCCCAGAAACACGATTTGCATTTTAAAAGATAAGGGGTGGGGGGGTGCTCCCGAGAAGGCAGTGACTTGATCTCAGCTAAATATTCAGACCTTTATTGTTAGGAGCTTCCTCCTTCCAACCTGGGTGCACTTTAACCTCCAATCACAGGTTCAAAGAAGGAAATCAAGAGACTTGCAAAAGCCTGGGGGAAGAGAAAGCTATCTTGGTGGGAATCTGGGCTTAGAGACCCGAGTTGTCCTGTTTATGCATTCGAGGGGAAGGGGGCGGTCTAGGAACTTGGGTCCCAAAGGGGAAAAAAGAAAGAAAGAAAGAAAAAAGCCATTGCTTTGATGAGGAAATTTCTGACCAACCAAGGAGGTGACAGAGCTCTAAGACCAGAGCCGATTGCTTCTCGCTCGGAGCTCCGTCCCCTCAAACAACTGCCACCGCTAGTCATCTCTTTTCTCGCCCAAGGAAATCACTCTCTCTTTGCAGAAGATAAAAATATGATGCTCTAGCTTCAGGCTGTGTCCCTGAATCTATCCCACAACCCGGATTTGAGTAAAATCAAAGCATTTCATGAAGGAGGAGAAAAGGAATAGAATATCTCAACGATAACACCCAAGCGCCTGTGGTAGAAAGCCTAGGCATTGGTTACATTGGAGAGTAGAACTTGGAGAGGAGCCTGAGGGAGTTCTTATAATGTGGATCACTTTCTGTCTCAAGCTAGGAGTTACTTACTCACTGTGTTCAGCTGGACAAATCAGGGAGCACAAACACTTGTATGTGTATTATACTTAGATGTAAATCCTAAAAGAAATCAAGGAAACGAGGTGTAGAATTTCTAATCATGCTAATAGGTATTTATGTCTTATTTATGAAGACATGCCCGTGTCTTCAAAACACTTTCTTCTTTACAAAGTAGAATGTTCTCCCATGAAATTTGCTTTTCATCTCCAAGGAATGAGAGGAGAGGGCCAGCCGGGGGCTAGCATTAATAATTGCTCATGTAAAGTTCTTCCAGGGCACAGGCGGAAGAAAAAAAGCTTTTGGGTTTTGGGGAGCTGTGGACACAGGGTCCAGGATTGAATTGTCATTGTGCAGACTGGAGTGGTGGAGCCAGGATCGGCAACTATCTCAACAGGAGCACAGACTGAAATTAGGCTCCTGCTTAAGCCCATTTCCATAGTTCCGGGAGGAAGCCGAAGCTAACCATTTGCTTCCTCTTTGGGCCCTGGTCTGAGGTGCTATGTTCACATAGAAGCATACCAGCTACCTTACCCCAAGCTGGGCAGCCTGACTGTAAGAATTACATTGCTCCTGCCTGTAACCCAACCCAAGGGAGCTAACAATGTACCTTCCTAGACACCTGCACTTGTACATTCTGATTAGCGAGCACTTCTCGCCACATTTGTCACCATCCCCTTTCATCCTGTCATCTCTGAACCACTTTCTCGCATCCTTTATCTCATATCTCCCAGGATGGGGGACATAGCTTCTTCATTTCACAAGTGACACCCACTAAGCTTGCCTAATGCAGATAGACCAAAGCATGACCAGAACTAGCCTACGGCAGGACAAACCCAAACTGTCTGGTGTTTTGTAAGTAAGAATTGGGGGAAGGGGTTGTCTGGGGATGCAAGAGTCAAGGAGTTGTACCACCAAGAGGCAAGGGGAACCCTAGCTGCTCTCCTATATGCCCTCCAAGGAGATGGTGGGGAGAGTTAAGTGCCATCTCATCTCCCAAGAAATAAAATTAGAAATGCATTGCAAGACCTAAATCACTAAGGAAAAGGCAAAAAGGAGGTACTCAATGTCTAGCAGCAAGGTAATATGGGAGGTCACGTGGCAGCCATGACAAACATCTTTCCCCTCTTCCTGAGACAGTCTCTTTCTCCAACCCATCTAAGCGAGCCCCCCTCCCAAGCCTGAGCCCTGGAAGCCCTGGCTGTGCTATAGTCTGGGTCTTTGGAATGCTGGCATTCTTTGAAACAATTGCTTTATTAGGGACAGCCATTCCCTGGGCTCTGTGGTGGCCGCTTCCTGAGTTTTTATGGCCCAGGCTGTCAGCCACTGGCTAATTGTCCCCATTTTCCAGCTGTGTCGCTGTGCTGTGCCCAGGAGAAAGGGTTCCAGCCTGCACACTGGCTTGCTTGCAGAGTGGCAGAGGCTACTCTGGCTCGATCCGGTTGGTCACACAGGGCCCCAGAACTGGCTGAACTGAGACTGGTTTGGGGTACCTGAGCTTGAGAAAGGAAATGATGGTGAAAAACAATTGGTTTTTCTCATTGTAAAAACAGGCCTCCAGGAAGTGAAGGAGGGGCCAGAAAGGATAACAGAGGGGGTGAATATGATCAAAGCACATTATATGACCGTATATCTTAATAAAAACCCATTAGTTGCCAGGGCACTGGTGGCTCAGCCCTGTAATCCTAACTACTCAGGAGGCTGAGATCTGAGGATCGCAGTTCAAAGCCAATCTGGGCAGCAAAGTCTATTAACCACCAGAAAACTGGAAGTACCACTGTGGCTTGAAGTGATAGAGTGCTTGAGCAAAGAGCTCCGGGACAATGCCCAGGTCCTGAGTTCAAGTCCCATTTCCACAAAAACAAAACCAACAAACCATTAATTTGTACAGTGAATACAAACAACAAAAGGAAAAAAAAAACCCACACGTCTTCCCGGCAGTAGAGCGAAACATAACCTCTCCATTTCTGTGCTGTTTGGTGAAGGGACAGGGAATGGTAAATGATGTCCTTGGACAAGCTCCTTAAAGAGGAGGTCTGTTGCTCCATATCTGCGCTCCACTCCGAGCTGAGAAAGGACTAATTAGGTCTTCCAAAGGGTGTGTGGACATTTCTGACTTCCATAGAAGGAGATGGACAGGAAATGACCTTAGGAGTCTTTTCATCTGGACAGCCTTGGCAGGTTGGCATGTTAGTGACCCTTGCCGATCCTCTGGAAGCTGCCTCTGGACTGAAGCAGTCCTTCCAAGCCTCATGTTCAGGCCCAGGTGAGGACACCTATCAGCCTGCACTATAGCCCCAGGCATGACTTTCTTAGCCTTGAGCCCGAGGTGCTTGGCAGTTTTCTCAGAAGCATTTGGTCTGAGCTAAGAAGCTCCAGAAGAACCAGGATGCACATCTCGAGTCCTAATGTTGGACTCTGCCTTCCATGCTGTGTACCTCTCTTGGTGTCTCTCTCTCACCTGCCCGAGTCAGGGCCAGAGAAGCTAGCAGTCTATTGCTGTGGGGAAGGGGATATAGTATATCTGAGGTAGGCTCAAGACTGGAATTAGGCTGTGACTACAACTACCTAAAGCCAACTTTTTTTAAGGGCAGGAGAGAGTGGAAAGAAGGAGATCCAGTAAAGAATGCTACAGGAAGACTGCAGTGGCTGCTTGATTCAGTTATCAAAGGGACTGTGTCTCTTTGTTACAGACAGTATAGAGGCCATCCCACATTCCTTGAAGAGGGCCCAAGCTCCCAGGATTCTGGCTGTTGGGCTGGGCTGGGGCTGGAGAGGAGGGGCTAGAGGCTGCCGGAAGGGGCAGGCTGCTCTGGCAGGCAGATGAGACACTCCTTAAATCCATAGATCATTGACATAGCTCCCTCCCTGCTCAAAGGTCCCCAGTGTTTGCTCCAACTATGGAGCCCCTGGCTCTGCCCAACAGTTGTGAGTCTTGGAAACTGGGGACTCTGTGACCCATCTAACATAGGAAAGGCTGAGCGTACTCACTTTAGCATGATAGCCCAGTGTGTGTGTGTGTACATCACTACTAGAGCTTGAACTCAGGGCCTAAGCATGATCTGTTAGCTTTTTTGTTCAAGGCTGGGATTCCACCCCTTAAACCACAGCTCCACTTCTGCCTTTTCTGGTGGTTAATTGGAGCTAGGAGCCTCACACAGTTTCTTGCCTGCTTTGGCTTTGAACCAAGATCCTCAGATCTCAGCCTCCCCAGTAGCTAGGTTTCTAGACATGAGACACCAGTCTCCTGCTGTTTATTTATCCACGTAAACAACCCTTCCACAAACCCTCATCTTGCTCCTGGAATCCTCAATCTAATGACAGAGATCTATCCCCAAGATCACTAAGGAAGAGTGAGCAGGAAAACCACGTTTTCTGGTGAAATTATGCAGATTAGTAGTCTATTGGGCTGTGGGGGGAAAAGAACTGTCTAATCAGTACTTAATGTTGAGGTTAGGGAATCTTTCAGCCATTCTACTCAATCGGCAATCCACTCACACAAAGGAAGACTCAATAATGGATGAGTTGACCCCAACAACCCTGCCCAGCCACAGCCCACTCAGCTAACATCCCAGGGAGGGAAATCAATACCACTGTCCTTTCTGCCAGGCCTCCCAAGGGCCCACCACCTGCCCAGTCCCCCAGGTCACAATGGAGTCCATCCTGAACAGCTCAGAGGAGCCGCAGCTGCCCACAGCTGCCCTGGCTTCATTGGCAGAAGCAGATGTGGCCTTGTCTAGGCAGTGAAGAATGTTTTCCTCCCAAGCCCACTGGGAGATCTAGCAAAGGAAAGGCTTCGGAATTCATGGGAAGCCATTGTGGACTAGGAGTTTTCCACGGAGGCTGAGATGCAGGAGCACAGAAGGAAACACAGTGGTACAATTCGTCTGATCCAGGGACTGGCCAGCTTTCTGATCTAAGGCAGGGAATACTCTTCCCCTCTCCCCCACTTTTCTATCCAAAATATATTTTCACACTCAAGAGGATCAAAGAAAATTATGAGCCTTTGGAGAGAGAGAGTAAAGTTTAGTTATAGAAACTGGTTTTGCAGCCAGGTACCAGTGTGCTTATACCTGTAATTCTAGCTATTCTGGAGTCTGAGACCTGAGAACCAGTTTGAAGCCAGCCTGGACAGTTGGTGAGATTCTTATCTCCAATTAATCAGAAGTAGAGCCATGGCTCAACTGGTGGTGCCAAAAAACAAGCAAGCTCAGGGACAGTGCTCAGCCCCAGTGTTGGTACACACATGCATGCACACAAGCACACGTGCACACACTCACACACAGGCACAGGCACATGCACACCCACATTAAAAAAATTGGGTTCACTCGCTGAGTAAAAGTTAGGCAAATACACAGTAGCTGCCCATTTTCTTCCTTTGTTCTGAAATTAGGGTGTGTGGACACTATTTACACATTGAATAATACACTCTAATTCTGTGTGATAGGATGAGCAGAGACAATGGTTGTAATACGGGGGGGGGGGGGGGAACCCTGGGTGGGTCTCATGGATTGGAACCCCCCCCCCCCCAGTCAGGAGCTGAGGCTTCCGCTTCAAGGAAACTTACTAATGATAGGAGGGGACTACTTTTCAGGCAGACACCAGCCAAACATGAGTATAGCACTTTAACTTGGAGGGCCTTCAATGGACATTTGTTCACTCGCATTGTGCTGTGTGTGGAATGACTTTTCTTTATCATATGGAAATCTGTTCCCAGGAAGCCCCACAGAATAGGTTTTCTGTGGTTGGTGAGGAAAGGAACTCTGATGAACATTTCACTCTCAATCCCTTAAGCCCATCCACAAGGCACTTTTCTTAGAGGGGACTCGTGTGTGTGTGTGGGGGGGGGGCGGTTCTTAGAGTGTTGTGTAACAACAGAGAATCTGAGGTCCAGAGTGGTTAGGTAATTTTCCTAAGGTTCAACAGCTAGCTGTTCTAGACCCTAAACTTAAATGAACTCCTATCTGTACGTTCTTGGTGACCCGCAGGAGCCTATACAGATGTTAATTATTACTATGGCTGCGGGTGCCACCCTGGAAACACAACCCTAACACAAAACTGGACTGCATGAGTCAGGGACTCAGACCTCTCCACCTTTCCCCCTCCACCCAATAATACCAGAACAAGCAGGTTCTGGGATTCTGACCACTTGCTACAATTCTGACCACTTTCTTCCTTTTAGTTACCTGCTACCTGTAGCTTTCCAGTTCGTTGAATGATTAATTTTAAAAAAATTCCACCCCAGAACTTTTTCAAACAGACATCTACGTAACTATCTACTTTTCTTTCACTTTCCTTCATTTCTTTTCTTTTTGTGCCATTACTGGTCCTTGAAGTCAGGCCTGAACACAGTCCCTTAGGTTTTCTTTTTCCTCAAGGCTGGTGCTCTACCATTTGAACCACGCCTCCACTTCTGGTCTTCTGCTGGCTAATTAGAGATAAGAGTCTCATGAACTTTCCTTGCCCAGGCTGGCTTCAAACCATGATCCTCAAATCTCAGCCTCCTGAGCAGCTAGGATTACAGGCATGAGCCACTAACACCGGGATCACTCGACTTTTGTCCTATAATGAACTCTGAAAAGGATTCTTCTATATTTTTAAGTCAAAGAACCAATATTCAGTGGCTGGTCCTGAAGACGTGTCCATTTAAAATAAAAATACACTTAGGTTTTGTGATATATATATATATGTATACATATCCACCTTTTTAGTTATATAGGTGACTGCCAAGCTCAGAATTCCTCCTGAATTCCTAGTCTGAGCTGCATTCTCCTATCCCCTTACAAACTGTACTGAGTTGAGTTTTGGATATTTATTTGTAAGGACTTTGACATTCACCTAACCCGCCCCCCCCCCACCTGCAGTGGTTGAATTGTGGGGCTACAAACATTGAGATCAACTTGCCACCCTCCAGTTCATCCTAGCGTTATCACTGTGGTTCTTTTCGTTTTCTGTCTTTTTTTTTTTTTAACGAATGAGTAAGTATTCGTTGTTCATCCTGTTGCAGGCCAGTCCCTTCGGTGTCCAGTGACGTTTGCCAGGTGCTGGGGGAAGTCTTTCTCTAGACTCCCCCCTCCCCCGCCCCCGCCCCCACCACGGTTGGAGGAACCACTGTGGTCCAAATACGGGGATCCCTCTCTCCCGCATCCTGAGGCACCAGAGGGCGAAAACCAGGACGCGTTCACGCCAGTCGAAGGTCGAAACCCTAGGCTTTGCTTGGCTCACTGTGTGAGCCAAGATGTGGTCAAGCCAAGATGTGGTCAAGCCAAGATGTGCCCTGCCATACTTCGGTAGCAGCCACCGGTGCTCTCGACCCCTTCGTTCCTCTGGAAGAGGAAAGTAAAAGCTGCCCGTGGCTGCAGCCCGCGTCCCGCGTCGCCCCGGTGGCGGCGCGTGTTCGGCCTTCTTGGAAGATCTTGGCCTGGGGCAACGAGCTCTCTAGCCCAACAGCTCCCCAGCAAGGAACCGGCCCAGCAGACTGCCCTTCCCCGCGCTTTCCCGCACGAGGAAACCGCTTCCCGGAGAAGCTCTGCCACGTAATTGTGTAATTGGAGACGCCGGTGGTGGGGTGCCTGCGAGCTCCAGATCGCATCAACGCTAAGGCTGGAAATACCGCGGGGAATCTCGCCCCGGTGGATTCTTCGCATCTTTGGTTGAACAAATTTACATAAAGAGCGTGGGCTCGGCTTTTTAGAGCCCATTTATCTAAGCATTGGATTCACACCCCCAGGGCTGGGCAGGGTACCTTTGAAAATAGGTTCTTTGGCGTCTTGGCCCGGCTTGGGATATTTCGATTCTAGGGTGTTGTGTGTTTTTTTTCTTCTTAAAAAAAATCATTTCCACCAAACAGCAGGTTCTGCTGTGTGTTTGGAAATCCTCCAATGGTTAGAGGTCACACAGCCCCAGGCCCAGGGCACGGCACCTTTGCCTTCAGGGCCAAGAGTACAGGTCGCTGGAGCACCTGGAGGCCTATACCCGGGAGAGGCTCTGGCCGGGGAGGGTGGGGGAGCTTCCTAGCGTCTCTCTGCCGGGCTGGCAGCCTTCCCCGGCCACCAGTTTCCCACCCCTCTCTTACTAGCACCCCGAGGTGGGCAGGGGGTGGGGTGGAGTGTGTGTGGGGGGGGGGGGGATGAAAGAGAACAATGGATTCCTCTACTAAAATTCTGAGTGCTGCAGGATGGATTTATTTCTGTATTATAGACCCAGAATGCCATGGTGAAGCTCTTTATGGAAAAGAAAGTTTTGTGTTTTTAGTTTGCTTGGTTTGACTTTTGTGTTTTGCTCTTATAACCAACCCGAGCAAGATGGCATACTCGTGGAAGTCCTCGTGGAAGACTTCGACAGATTCAACCCTGCCTTTGCCTCTCTCTCACACCTGTCCGTGCTGGGGAGGACTCGGATGCTTTCTTTTTGGCCAACAGAAACAGGAGTAGTATTTATGAGGCTCTTTCATGTGTCTGAGAGAGACAGACAAATAAAGACAGACACTGACGGAAGCAGAGAGATTGGGAGGGAGAGGTGGGAGGGAGAGAGAATGGGAGAAAACAGCTGGCTACTCCTGCAAGCTGACTTACTTTACCAGCCCAAGCTATTGCTGCCAGGGGCGCCCCACTCTACTTAGGCCCAGCTCCCCAGGGCAGACGATGATAGGCACCAATTTCCTTCCATCAGTACCAGCAGCCATGGGCTTCATTCTGGGAGCCACAACACCCAGCACTGACTAAGGAGTGTTATTTTGAGAACCGATGCTATCCCCGAAAAGTTCCGTCCACTCCCAGGGTGCTCTCAGGAGAAAAGGGGGACCCTTTGCTGCAGACCTTCAGATTCTCCCAGGCTGGGAACCGGAAGGGCCTGAAGTAACTGGGAAGTCACAGCTACTCCTTCGTCTAAACGGGGACACCTCTCCCATCGCTGGCCACCGCTGGCCAGTGGCAGGGCTCTAGGGCTCCACCGCTCCTCTCAGCTCTGGACCAAGGTCAGCGATCTGCTTTGCCTGCTGAGGCTTCCCTAGGTGCCCACAGTGACAAAGCCATTTCCACATACATGGGTCAGGTACAACAAGTCAAGTGGGAGAAGTAAAACAGACAAACCGTTGTGGAATAAAACATTCCCTTTTCATTCGTTTTGTTTGGCGGCTGAGACAGAGCAGGGTAGGGGAAGGGAGCCCATAAGAGGCGGCTAGGCTTGCGGGGCGGGGGGGGCGCGGGGAAACGACCCACAAAGGATGGCGCTGTCATCAGGCCGCAAAGCTAGTGCAGAATAATGGAAGCAGTGAGCTGGATAAATCGAGGGAAGGGCCCCAAGCTCTACAGATCATTTTTGGCAACGCGTGCACGTGAGCGTGTGGGTGGGTGGGGGGAACAAAAGGACTCATTCCTCGTGTGGGTGCCTCAATTCTCCACTTCCTTCGTGCGAGTCTGCGGACGAGGTTCCAGGTCGGTCTCCCGCGCAGAGCGCACCTCGCCAGGTCTTCGCCGCTACGCACCCCCATCGGCCAGCGTCGGGGTCCCCGCCCCAGGTGCCCGCTACAGCCTGGAGGGATCTGACAGGAGCAGATCGGCGAGGCGCAGGTGGCCGATCTTCTTCACCTCGCCCAGGGCGGTGCGCAGCTCGTGCGCGGGCGGGCAGTGCAGCCGGCGCGCCAGCTCGCGGAGCACCGCGGCCCGCTCGCTGAGACGCGCGGCCAGCACGAAGGGGAAGCCGAAGCGCGCGCGGTACTGCGCGTTGAGCTCCGTCAGGCGCCGCCGCTCGTCCGCGCCCAGGCTCGTCAGGCCCGCGCTGCTCTGCTCTCGTTGAGACTCTGCTGTGAGCGTGCCCTGCTGTTGCTCGCGACCCGCCAGGTCCGGGTGGCAACGCAGGATGCCCTCCTGGCCTGCGGAGAAGCAGAGACGACCAGGCTGGAGCTGGGTGGAGGGCGCGCGGCGCTGCAGGGGGGGCCGCGGGGATGCGGCCTGCAGAGCCGGCCCGGTGGGCAACCCCGCCCAAGCCTGGAGGAGGCCGAGAGAGAGAAAGGCTGGGTCCCTCCTGCAACCCCCAGGGGTTGCCTCCGGGACCCCGTTGCTCCTCGGTCCCCGCTAACTTTCGGGCCCGGTCCGGACACAGGGGTGGGGCAGGTTTGTTCTTTGAGACCTTGAGGCTCGGGGAGTGGAGGGGAGAAGGGGCGGCCGCCGAGGCTCGGAATTTACAACCTGTTTCGGAGAGAGCGAGGACGGGCGATAAGGGAGCCCGAGCTGTGCCTATCTTTTCAAAGTCCTCTTTGCTCTCAGGGGGGCTTTGATGTTGAAAGGGGCCGGACGCGAGGGCCCGAAGACTTCCTGCCAAGCCGGGGAATGGGTTTCGTTCTGCTCCGAAGGAGCACCGGGAGGGGCGGGGTGGCTCCGGGGGGTGGGGGTGAGGGGTATCATCTGGGGTGGGGGACATGGCAAATACATGCCCAAGACTTTGTGACCCGAAGTGTGAGAGTTCTGGATTTCCCACCTTTCCAGCCTGAATCGCACCGCCTTTTTAATATAAGTGGCTTTCCTCTTTTTAGGAAAATGACGCCCACCCACCACCCGCCTTGTTGGCGACTCTGAGTGTGTGTGTGTGTGTGTGTGTGTGTGTGTGTGTGTGTGTGTGTGTGTGTGTGTGTGATCCCTTTTCTTAGATCACAAAGAGCCGGTTTTCAATGAAGAAAGCTTCTCCTAGATTTAAAATCAGAAAGCTTTTTGGTGTGACATCTGAGATTGGAATTCCTAACCCAGGGGATTTCCTTGAGCCCTGTTCAATCACTTTACTTCACTCTAGGGAATTGAACTTTCCAGGTGAGGCAAGCTCTCAGCTAGGGTAAGCTTCACCACGAGGACAACACCGAGGGCAACACCTTCCTCGCTGAGTAGCTGTGAGGATTAGAGGCCCATCATTTATCTCCAGCAGAGGGTCTGGTGCCCACAAACATAACTCGCTGTTACTTGTGTAGTAAAGCCTGGAATGGAATTGAGGTGCCACAGGAAGTACCTGGCTCTTCCTGACTCAAGAAGACTAGTAGGAATACGTGAGTGGTTCTGCTGATAACAAGAAACAAATGAAAACATTCTTGAATAAATGATATCTCAATGAAACCAAAGATCTTAAAAAGAACTAATAATTATGATGTAGTCTTCTCATTCTCACATCTTATAGTCTCCCCCCTTCCCCCGAAATAAAAGGGTGTAAGACTTATGCCACAGAACTCACAGGACCAAAGTCCCCAGAGCTAGGAGGGAAGAGGAGGGTGAGATCTCCAGGGGGAGGATTTAGGGAGTCCTCTGAGAAGGTGATCAAGGTGACCACCCAGGCACTAGGCTGACTGCCCTGAGACCTCCACACCAACACAGAAGTGGCTTCCAGGGACCTGACACTCCCTGAAAGGTCAAAGGGTATTCAAAGCAAATCCCAAGCTGGCGGCTGTGGCTCACATAGGGAATCCTCGCTGCTCAGGAGGCTGTGATCTGAAGACTGTGACTCAAAGCCAACCAGGCAGAAAAGTCCCCAAGTAACCAGCAAAAAGTCAGATGTAGAGCCATGGCTCAAGTAGTAGAGTGCCAGCCTTGAGTGAAAAAGCTAAGGGACAGTGTCAGGCCTTCAATTCAATCTCCAGTCCTGGGCATAAAAAACAAAACAAAAAATTAAAAAACAACAACAACAACCTATGTCCCCAAGAATCCCAGTTCACTAACACCATTGTTAGGGAACCCCTCTTCTGGGTGCCCTACCATCCAGCGTCAACAGACAGGAATAATTCATTCCCTCTCCCTGAGTCCAGCCTCCTCAGGAGTAGTGTGAAAATGTGGGTGCTAAATTTCCCACCTTGGGGAGTGGGCATGGGGTTGTCCATGCCACGAGGCTCAGCACCCCTTCTCCCCCACATCCGCCAAATGAACCAGGAACATAGGGGCCTGGGGGGGGGGGGGGGGAAGAAGGGACTATGCATTCTGACTGCCTTTGCCCAGCATAGGAAAGACCACCCCAAAGTCCTCTTCATTCACTTTCAAAGCTGCTCCTCCTTCCCCTTGCCCAGTTAGGGGGCTCCAACCCCCTATTTATTGCTCTCTCTAGACCAGTCCAAGCGTTGGGGAGTCCTTTGGTGTGTATGTGTGTGGGGTGACCTCTCACCTCCCCTGCCAGTTCCTCCCTCCCAATCCCTCCCCCGGGGGTGCAGTGCACACACCAGGCCTGCCTCCTGCCCTTCTAGCCCTTGTACCTCACTTCTGACTCCCCCTAGGGTTTATCTCCCCTCTTGAAAGCGTCACCCGCCCCAGGTTAATGTTTGCCTAGGACAGAACATGTGTTTTCCACTCTTGAGAGGAGGGAGAAGAGAAAGGAGGACACTAAAAGGGCTGAGCAAAGGGCAGAAGAAAATAGACTTTAAAAAAAGAGGAACTGAAATTTACACACACACACACACACACTTTTCCACACCACAGAACAAGTAGGTGTGGTAGGTGATAATACCTTGGTTACCCAGATGAAGTAGAAGCATACTTGCCCCAGCGCAAGACCTCACCTGCTTTATCCCAAACCACTGATCTCTCAGCTACTACAGGATGGTGTTATAGTGTCAGCCCACAGCAAGGAACCCATCAGCTCACACCAGCATCATATCCCCGGCTACCCCCGGCAGAGGCCACAAACTCCAGAGGGAGGCTAGAGTTTGTGAACCATCTTTTTGTATCCTCAAAGGCTCTCCACCTCAATGTCCAAGCTCTCCCATGGTGCTTAGAGCATGTTCCTGCTCTGAGGCTGTTCTTCAGTCCTTCCTGAAATTGTGTGTGTGTGTGTGTGTGTGTGTGTGTGTATGTATGTACATACCCATACTCAGGCATTGTCTGTTGGCTGTTTTGCTCAAGACTGATATAGCACCACTGGAGCCATACCTCCACTTCCGGGTTTTTTGGTGGTTAATTGGAGTTACAAGTCTCATGGACAGCTGGGCACTAATGGCTCATGCCTTTGAATCCTAGCTACTCAGGAGGCTGAGATCTGAGGATCATGGTCCAAAGCCAGCCCAGGCAGGAAAATCTGTTAGACTCTTATTTCCAGTTAAGCACCAGGGAACCAGGAATAGAGATGTGGCTTAGAATGATAAAGTGCTAGCCTTGAGCAAAAAAGCTCAGGGACAGAGCCTGAGTTCAAGTCCCATGACTGACCAAAAAATCAAAAACAAAAAAACAAGGTTTCTAAGCTTTGAGGCACGATCTTCAGATCTCAGCCTCCTGAGTAGCTAGGATTACAGGCATGAGCCACAGTCTCTGGATTTTCTAACTCTGTCACATCTAGAGACATCATTGTGGATGTGTATTATCTGATGAAAACACAGGACTGGAATTTGCACTTAGAGGGTACCTGGCAGAGCCTGCCTCAGGTTCCCATAGTATAAGGAAAGACAGACAATAGTGGCCACTGACCAATAGAACCCTGTAACTGGACAGTCCTCTTGCCTGCCTGTATCTGTACTCAATTGTGCATTCTCTTAAATGGAACCATCACTGGTCTGCTGTTAGCCGAGATCAATCTTTGCACTATGTGTGGAAATCAATCCCTCTTCCCTTCTCAAAGACGTTGCTTCTGCCATTTCAGATACCCCTTCCTCCATCGCCTCCATCTTCAGCCCCCCCCCCACACACCGTGCCTTACAATCATTCAGCCCAGAAGCAAAATTAAAGCCTTTCCAGGATGCCCTACTGTCCTATCATCTCTCCTTATTTCTCTGCTCCTCCTCTTTTCTGGGCACAGGCCTTGGCTTCCCCGCCTCTCCCCAGGGGCCCCGTGTCCAGGTTCCAGCTCCACCTGCAACCCAGATGCACCAGTCTAAGGTCTAAATGGCAGACAGGGTGGCTGAGCACAAAGACCATGTCTCAATCATGCTCATCTTCTTCTTCTTCTTCTTCCTGTGTGGAGGTTTTGAGGCACAGCCTTGCTATAGGCATGTGTAACCATGCCTGGAACATTCTCTTTCTTTCTAACCTCTAGAGAACATGCCAGATAGTTGGCCTTCTCTCCTCTGCTTTTGGAGATGTTGCTTGCCTCCTTTTAGCTTGCTCTGCCAGGTTAATAATAGTGAAATGAGCCAGCATGGAGGCTCCTGTAATCTTAGCTACTCAGGAGGAGAGTGGAGGATCCTGGTTTGAAGCTAGCCAAGGCAAACAGATCAGAGAGACCGTTATCTCCAATTAACCAGCCAAAAGCCAGAAAGGGAGTGTGGCTCAAGTTGTAGAATGCCTTACCTTGAAAGATAAAGCCAAGTGAGAACATAAGGCCCTGAATTCAAGCTCCAATATCTGCATACACACACACACACAAATGAATAATAACCAACTGCTCAGAATGCAGCACTCACGGCTCTTCCCTTCTCTATTCATGCAGATTCACTAAGTGTTCCCATCCAATTTTATAGGCTTTTGTTTGTTTCCTTCATTGTTTTGATGGTAAGGGGATTTGAACTCAGGGCTTTTTACTTCCTAGGCAGGTACTCTACCACTTGAGCCATGCCCCAACTCCTTTTTATTTTAGTTATTTTTTCAGATAGGCTCTCACATGCTTGTCTGGGACCACCTCCCCCTTGGCTTTCTGATTGAAAAGGAGTCTAATGTTTTCTCTCAGACTGGCCTCAACCTGTGATCCTCTGGGTTTCCACCTCCAGAGTTGCTGGGCTTCGAGGTGTGAGCCAGCATGGTGGGTGTATGATTTTTTGTTGTTTTTTTTGACCAGTCCTGGGGCTTGGACTCAGGGCCTGAGCACTGTCCCTGGCTTCTTTTTGCTCAAGGCTAGCACTCTGCCACTTGAGCCACAGCGCCACTTCTGGCCGTTTTCTGTATATGTGGTGCTGGGGAATCGAACCCAGGGCCTCATGTATACAAGGCAAGCGCTCTTGCCACTAGGCCATATCCCCAGCCCCGGGTGTATGGTTTTAAATGCCATCATTTGGGCATGACACCCAGATCTATTTAGCCCTTAGCTTGCTGTCCACCTTAAGATCCACTTTCATTTGGATGTCTGTAAGGCAGCTCCGACTTAAAGCTTCCTTTCCCATTCCAACTTCTCAGTTCTAAGTCCTCTTCACCTCAGAGAAAGTCATCATTTCCCATACTCATTTGCTCAGAATAAAAGCATAGGAGTTATTCTTCATTTCTTTATTTTGATCCACCACTACCACTAAATACGTACACGCCCCCCCCCACCCCAAACTGCTGACTTTAACATCTATTCCAGGAATTCTGAGATTTCTCTACAGATCTCATCCCAGTCCAAGTAGCTTTGTCTTTCTCACTTTCTCAACAGTGATAGCCCTGGACTGGCTCTTCCTGTGTCTCATGTGGCACCCACATGACTTTTCTAAAACCCACGGCTATCACACAGCAAAAGGAAAGAAATAGCAGTGTGTGTGTGTGTGTGTGTGTGTGTGTGTGTGTGTGTGTGTGTGTGTGTGTGTGTGCTGGGAATGGAACTCAGGACCTTGAACATGTTAGGCAGCCTCACCACCACTGAGCCTCAGTCCTAGCTCTCAAACTCTGTTACTCCTATGAAGTGCGTGACCTGACCCTCATCTACTTCCACCATCGCCTACTGTCCTCTGCCCTTCATTTTTCTTTAACCACCTTGCACTTGCTGTGCATTCAAACTGTCTAATTCACACCTATCTCAGGATCTCCCCCCTTCCTCCCTCTCTTTCCTTCCTCTTTCCCTCCCTTCCTCCCTTCTTCCTTCCCTTCACCCACCCCACTCCTTTTCTCTCTTTTTCTTTCCTCCCATCTTCTTTCCTTCCTTCCTTTCTTCTTTCCTTCCAGGCCAGTACTGAGGCTTAAACTCAGAGCCTCACACTCTAGCTTTTTTGCTCCAGGCTGGTGCTCTACCACTGGAGCCATATCGCGACTTCCAGCTGTCTGCTGGTTAATTGGAGATAAGATTCTCATGGACTTTCCTGTTTGAGCTAGCTTCAAACCTTGATCCTCAGATCTCAGACTCCTGAGTAACTAAGATGATAGGTGTGAGCCACCAGTGCTCAGCTTTCATTTTTTATGGTACTGGGGTTTGGAATCAGGGCATTGCTCTATTTAAGACATACCTCATTGCAGACTTTTTGTTTCCTTAAAGTGACCTCATCTTCAATCTTGGTTTTCTTCTTCTTTAGCTCTAATTTTAAATTCTATTCCTTAAGAAAGACCTTCTTAGCTGGGCACTGGTGGCTCTCACCTGTAATTCTAGCTACTCAGGAGACTGAGATCTGAGGATTTAGGTTTGATGCTAGCCCAAATATGAAAATTATCTCCGATTAATCACTAAAAACCCAGAAGTGGAACTGTGGCTCAAGTGGTAGGGTACTACCCTTAAGGCCAAAAACTCAGAAACAGAGCCCTGACTCTGAGTTCAAGCCCCAGGACTGGCACACACACATGCACAAAGAAAAAAAAAGAAAGACAGTCCTTCCTTATCACAAATTTCCTGCGAAATATACATTTCCTTTTAACCTTTTTTAGAACCTGTAATAGTTATATTGACATGTTAATCCTACCCGTCTTTGCTAGAATTGAAGATCATTGAAAGTAGAGACTAGTTTTGCTCACTGTTCAGTGCCAGACGATGCCTGGGCATAGGTAGTAGACACTCTGATGTATCTGGTAGAGTGCTGGTGTACCATATTTACCAAACTATATGCCAGTCTTGAGAAGGAGTGTTATCTTTTCTTGGCCGAATAAACATATATCTGTTTATTTATTTACTTAGTGCTGGGGATGGGTCCCAGGGCCTCACACATGCTAGGCATGCACTCTGCCATGGAGTCCATCCAAGCCATAGTAACATAGTTCAATAGTATGATTAAACCTCTGATAGTCTGTATTCTAAGGAAAGTATTAACATCTAATTTCTTCATTAATTTACCAAATATTTTCTCTAATAAGTTGGAGGTATTTTTTTGTTTTTGTTTCCCTTTGTTTTTATTGCTAGTAGAACTTGAACTCAGGGACTGGGTGCTGTCCCTGAGCTTTTCTGCTCAAGGTTAGCACTCTCTACCACTTGGAGTCAAAGCTCCACTTTTTTAGGTGGTAAATTGGAGATAAGAGTCCCACGTAGGGCTGGGAATATGGCTTAGCAGTAGAGTGCTTGCCTTGCATGCATGAAACCCTGGGTTCAATTCCATAGCACCACATATACAGAAAACAAGCTGTAAGTGGTGCTGTGGCTCAAGTGGCAGAGTACTACTAGCCTTGAGCAAAAAGAAGCCAGGGACAGTGCTCAGGCCCTGAGTCCAAGCCCCAGGCCTGGCAAAAAAAAAAAAAAAAAAGAGTGTCACATAGCCAACTGCTGGTCGCCCACACTTTTAACCCTAGCTACTCTGGAGGGTGAGATCTGAGGATCACAGTTTGATGCCAGGCCAGGCAGAAATGTCCTTGAGATTCTGATCTCTAATTAACCACAGAAAACCAAAAGTGAAGCTATAGCTCAAATTAGAGTTCTAGCCTTGAGCAGAAAAGCACCCAGGCCCTGAATCAAGCCCCAAGCCCCGCTTCCCCAGTCCCCACTCTCATTCCCGGGCCCCCCCCCCACCCCCACCTCTGCAAAACAAAACAAAACAAAACAAAACTCTCACAGAGTTTCCTGCCTGGGCTGGCTTTGAATCACAATCCTCAGATCTCAGTCTTTGACACCTGGCTTTCTGATAAATTTTAAGTAATGGCATTACTGCAATTCTCAAGTGCCACAAAGGGGTGATAGAGTGTTGCTTGCCTAGCATGGGCAAAACTCTCAGTTTTATCCCTAGCACCAAGGAGGGGAGGCAGGAGAGAAATAAAGGGACAGAGAGGGAGAGACAGAGACTTTTATTTGGGGAAGGAAGATGTGCTGGAGCTAGACCCCAACACAAATCAGCCTTGAAATGGTTTGAAGTGTGTGGTTCCTCACATGCACTCCAGCGTGCTTGCGCTCTACTTTCCTGGTTTCACCTTTAGTTGGTGGGAACTGATTCAACTAGAGCACCTGTGCCTTGAGCTGGAGCTAAATAGTAATCCTGTACTGCCATCTACTGGCCAGTTGCCATCACAGCATACCCAAGATGGTCACAACTAGCATACTAGAAACAGAATGTTCAGTTTCCCGTTAATGATGGACTTCCCATCTTTCCTTCCCCACCCCCCTCTGGTTTCTTCTTTCTTTAAAATTTTTTTTTGTGATGGTGCTGGGCTTGAGCTCAGGGCCTGGGCTTTGTCCCTGAGTGTCTTTTGCTCAAGGCTAGCCCTCTACCACCTGAGCCACAGTGCCACTTCCAGCTTTTTCTGAGTGGTTTATTGGAGATAAGAGTCTCATGGACTTTCCTGCTTGGGCTGGCTTTGAATCACAATCCTCATTAGCCTCCTGGGTAGCTAGGATTATAGACTTGAACCACTGGCTTTCTTTTGGTGTTTTTTTGTTTTTTTTTTTGGCCAGTCCTAGGCCGTGAACTCAGGGCCTGAGCACTGTCCCTGGCTTCTTTTTTTCTCAAGGCTAGCACTCTGCCACTTGAGCCACAGCACCACTTCTGGCCATTTTATGTATATGTGGTGCTGAGGAATCGAACCCAGGGCCTCATGTATACGAGGCAAGCACTCTTGCCACTAGGCCATATTCCCAGCCCCTTCTTTTGCTGTTTTTAAAAATACTATTAAAGGGCTGGGTAGAGTGGTAGGGTGATTGCCTAGCATACATGAAGCCCTGGGTTTGATTCCTCAGCACCACATAAACAGAAAAAGCCAGAAGTGGCTTTGTGGCTCAAGTGGTAGAGTGCTAGCCTTGAGCAAAAAGAAGCCAGGGACAGTGCTCAGGCCTTGAGTTCAGGCCCCAGGACTGGTTAAAAAAAAAAACCAGTACTAAAAAAAATTCTATGAAATCTATGGACTCAAGTTTTCTATGCAGATGTTCTACTATTGAGTCATTCCTTCACACACACCACCACCACCACCACCACCACCACCACCACCACCTTTTTGCTTTATTTTTAATTAGTCTTCCGTTTCTTCCCCAGCCAGCCTCAGACTACTGTCCAGTAGCTGTTAAACCTGGTTTGTTTGTTGAAATAGGAATCTTGTTAATCTTTCATTGGGGTTGGCCCAGAACCTATCTCTACCTTTGGAATAGCTGGAATTACAAATACGCACCACCATGTGCAGCTCAGATGGGAGGATGGATTCCTTAGGTCATTGAACAAATCCTTCACCAGGCATATATATATCCTATGCACTTTCCAAGGTCACCTTTAGTTGGAGAGTTCAAAGACTGTGTTACACCCATTTTGCTCCTTGTCTTGCAAAGACATAAGGTAGTCTATGCAATAAGCTCCATTTTGCCTGATCTTTTTGATAAATTCACAGTTTAGGATGCATAACTCAATGTCTTCACTGTGGGTAGCATGGGAAGTGACAATATCAAGTGATTTAGCATACCCATCCTCTCCCATATCGTGTGTGTGTGTGTGTGTGTGTGTGTGTGTGTGTGAGAGAGAGAGAGAGAGAGAGAGAGAGATGGTCCTGGGACTTGACCTCTGTACCTGGGTAATGTCCCTGAGCTTGCTTGCTTTATTTATTTATTTTTACTTAAGGATAGCACTCTAGAACTTGAGCCAAAACTCCTCTTCTGGCTTTTTTGGTGGTTAATTAGAGATAAAAGTCTCATGAACTTTTTTGCCAGGCTGGCTTCAGATCTCAGCCTTCTGAGCAGTTAGGATTACAGTTGAATTCTTGACTGCATTCATGAGGCTCTGGATTTTCAATAAAATAAATAAAGCCTATGCTCTCAAAAAATTTCAAGCATACAATAGATTATTATTAACTCATGTTAACACCTCAAACAATTGACTGTCTGAACAATGAAGCATAAAGCCTTGGGTGATATCAAGCATTAATGTTAACTCAGAGAATGAATGAGTGAATCCCTTAGAAATGATTCTGGACTTTTGTTTTGGATTCTCTGAAAAATTCTTCAAAAGCCATTGAGTAGCTCTTGAGGCATGGCTCCAGGGGTAAAGCACTTGCTTATCAAGCCTGAGATGGAGTTCAAACTCCAGTACTGCCCAAAACAAAAACAAAACCTTTGAGGCTGGCTATCAGTTACTAGAAATCTAGTGCTGCTGCCACTTTCTAGTTGCGTGGCTTTCCTTAAGTTACTGAATTTCTCTGTGCCTCTGTTTTCACTTCTGTAAAGTGGGGAGAATAATAATAATGCTATTTATGTTCAAGGGCTACTAAAAGGCTGAAACAAATTCACAACTGTGAAACTCACAGAACACAGTGGAGAAAAAAGTACTACTAATGCTAGAGGTATCTATTTATTACCCAAACTGGGACTTTAACTCGGGGCCTTGTGCTCTTTTGCTCAAAGCTGGCTTTCTACCACTTGAGTCATACCTCCATTTCCACCTTTTTTTTTTAGAAAAAATGGAGCTAAGAGTCTTACTTTCCTACCTGGGCTGTCTTTGAACTGCAATCCTCTGATCTCAGCCTCCTGAGTAGCTGGGATTACAGGGGTGAGCTGCTTGTTTGTTTATCCTGATAGAAGCAATAATCAGGCAGGGGCTGGGGATATGGCCTAGTGGCAAGAGAGCTTGCCTCCTATACATGAGGCCCTGGGTTCGATTCCCCAGCACCACATATACAGAAAAAAACGGCCAGAGGGGGCGCTGTGGCTCAAGTGGCAGAGTGCTAGCCTTGAGCAAAAAGGAAGCCAGGGACAGTGCTCAGGCCCTGAGTCCAAGGCCTAGGACTGGCCAAAAAAAAAAAAAAAAAAGAAATAATCAGGCAAACATTTTAAAGATGGTTGCCCCGTGGCTTTGGAGAATCTCTATCTTCTCTCACTTCCCTGTCAGACATCATAAGCTTGGACTCTGATAACCCACAGACATCTTCCTCACCCCACAGGCTTTGGGCTGCAAAGCTGGATGACATCCCCCCTCAGTCAGTTAGAGCTGGGCTGTTTCTGTCAATCTTGGGTCCAGGGACTCCAAGCCTGTCATCTCCCTTCACGTCAGATGGCTTAGTAGAAGCCAAACACCAGTGGCTCATGCCTGTAATCCAAGCTACTCAGGAGGCTGAGATCTAAGGATCCCAGTTCAGACAAATTGAGAGAATCTTACCTCTAATTAACCAGCAAAAAGCCAGGAATGGAGGAGTGGCAGCAGGGTAGGGTGGCAGCAGAGAGAGAAAAAGCTTGGGTAAGGATGGACCTGCATCTGTTTCTGTCCCATGGACTTTAGCCCTTCGTCCTCTGCTCCTCTTAGACACACCTATGCTGAATTAAAGTTACTCCTTCATTTCTAAGACCTTCCTGTGGTGTCAGGTGACCATCAGAGCCCCACAGCCCATGCTGATGTGAGCCCTCCGTTTCTTGGTTCTTCTATGGGACAGAGAGCTACAGGCCTCTCCCTGCCTCACCTAGCTGTCTTATGGAGGATCGCTCCTGTGTGAGCTGGCTCTTGCCCCTTATCCTTGTTCCTTGATGGTATGTCAGGCCCTCCACAGGGCATAGGACAAGCTGTGAGCCACACACTGCTAATCCCTGGCCTCTGGGCCTCTCTCCTTTCCTCCCCCTACCAATCCTTTTTCTGTCAGTCATTGAGCTTGAACTCAGGGCCTGGGTGCCGTCCCTGAGTTCTTTTTGCTCAAGGCTAGCACTCTACCACTTCGAGCCACAGCTCCATTTCTGGTTTTCTGGTGGTTAGAGATAATAGTCTCACAGACTTTCCTACCTGGGCTGGCTTTGAACTGTGATCCTCAGATCTCAGACTCCTGAGTAACTAGGATTATAGGCATGAGCCACTGGCACCCAGCTTCCTTCCCTTTCTCTGTCTCTGTGTCTCCTCTTTTCCTTTCAATGGGATCTATGTAGCCCAGGCTGGCCTTGAACCTGCCACCCTCCTGCCTCCACCTCTGGTATGCTGGGATTACAGACATGCACCCAGGAGCCTCTAGATCTTGGTGGAGCTGTGTTTCTCAGCCACACATCTCAGTCACTAAATCTTCCCAAATCACCATCTTCTCTTCTCACCTCACCACTAGGAATGCCTCAATCTTCTCTCTCCCCAGAAGAAATAACAATGTGTTTTATTTTCTCCAGAGGGATCTCCTCAGTTTTGCTTCTCTCCCCTTCATTCCCTCAGGGAGTTACTGATCTGAATGCATTAATTTCCCTTGTAGTCCAAAAGGCTCTTTCTTTTTCTTCTTCTTTTTTAATATAAAAGTGGCAGTCCCTTGCGCTTTTCCCTAAGCTCCTAAGATCCCCTAATATCACATTGTCTCCTCATTTGCATGCAGGACACTGCAGAAGACCACAGTAGGTGGCCTGAGCCACAGTGGGTGGGCCTCAGCCTGACCTTTGCTCAGTCATTGGCTCACTCTCAGCCTTTTCACCCTGTGACCTTGCAGCTCTAATATTTACCAGGGACTTCAGCACAGCTCACACAGACTCTTATTTATTTATTTATTTATATTATTAGACTTACATTTTGTACTGTTCTATACTGTACTGGGCTTGGATGCAAGGCCGGGGTAACTGTCCCTTAGCTTGTTCACTCAAGGCTGGTGTTCTACCACTTGAGCCACAGCTCCACCTCTAGCAATTTGGTGGTTAATTGGTGATAACAGTCTCACAGACTTTTCTGCCTGGGCTGGCTTTGAATCATGATCACAGCCTCCAGAGTAGCTAGTATTATATAGGTTTGAGTCATGCAGCCTGGCCCACACAGATTCTTTCCATCCTCCAGAAGCCTAGGGCCTCATTTGCACTAGATCCTGGTTTACTAAATCTCAAGGTATCTGCTGAACTTTCTACTGAAACAGCTACAAAAACTTGGCAAGTATAAGCAACTAGATCAAGCTATTTGAAAACATCCCGAGAAGAGCATTAGAAAGCCTTTGCCTTTCCAGAGAGTCTCCTGACAGAAGCCTTACCTGACTGTGGAAGAGCATCAATAAAAGCAAAGAAATGCTTTTCCAGATCTTCTAGGTCAGAGAACGGACGCTGGGACCAGACAGCAGCTGCAACCAGAGGACATCGTTCAATGACGTTTCCAAACACATCCACAAATTCCCCGAAGTCCATAGAGTTGACCTTCGCCATGTCCATTGCTTATATTCAACGGGAGGCAGTTAGACATGCGATCTTCTTTCAGCTGAGCGAACAGACCTGCTTTACTTGGTGGTATTTGCCGAATGCACACACTTGGAATTATGCAATACCAGTTTTAGCATGTTTTCAATGCCTCTGAGAGCGCAATCAGAATACTTATGCAATGAATAAACACATGCATGACGGGACTAAACCCAAGGCCTTACACCTGCCAGGTGAGTACTCTACCCCTGAGCTCCATTCCCAACCCAGGCTCAAGGTCATGAGCCAGGGTAAAGAGACCTCTGTAAGGAGACTGTCTCCAACCAAGCTGTTCTTGTAATCAAAGCCAGTAGGAGCCATATTTCACCTCCCCATTCCTGCCAGATAGACTGTTGGTGTCTTTAACATTCTATTTTGATGATCAGTGGTTTCAACTCAGGGTCTTGCTAGGCAGGCTTGCTATCACTTGAACTACAACTTTAGTCCTTTTTGTTTTAGTTATTTTTCGAACTTGTCATCACTTCATGCCTACACAGGTCTAACTCATAAGAGCTACTTACAATTCCAGTTTAACTGGGATGACAGGTGTATGCTACCATGCCCAGTTCTTTTTTTTTTTTTTTTGCCACTCCTGGAACTTGAACTCAGGGTCTGGGCTCTGTCCCTGAGCATTTTTACTCAAGGCTAGCACTCTACCAATTGAGCTACAGCTCCATTTCTGGGTTTTGGGGGTTTGGGAGGTGATTAACTGGAGATGAGCTTTCATCTCCTGAACTTTCCTGCCCTGGCTGGCTTTGAACCACAATCCTCAGATCTCAGCCTCCTGAGTAGCTAGGATTACAGGTGTGAGCCACCAATGCCCAACACCATGCCCAGTTCTCAATTGAAAAGAAGTCTCATGAATTTTTCTGCCCAGGCTGGCTTCAAACTGTGATCCTCCTTATCTTTGAGCCCCAAGTAGCTACAAAGATTACAGGCACTAATGCCTAGCTCCAACTTGGGTTCTAATCTCGGTCCCAACTTGTGCCACCTGGCATGTGCTAAAGTGTGGGACATCTTTGTACATCATAAAATCAGGATAATGGGCTGGGAATATGGCCTAGTGGCAAAAGTGCTTGCCTCATATACATGAAGCCCTGGGTTCGATTCCCCAGCACCACGTATATAGAAAATGGCCAGAAGTGGTGTTGTGGCTCAAGTGGCAGCGTGCTAGCCTTGAGCAAAAAGAAGCCAGGGACAGTGCTCAGGCCCTGAGTCCAAGGCCCAGGACTGGCCACAGAAAAAAAAAATCAGGATAATAATCATTTCTAGCTTCTTAGGAGGCTGAGATCTGCAGGATCTTCCTGACAGTTTTTTCTACTTAGGGCTGGTGCTCTACCACTCGAGCTACAACTCTACTTCTGGCTTTTTTGGTGGCTAATTGGAGATAAAGTCTCATGGACTTTCCTGCATGGGCTGGCTTTGAACCATGATTCTCAGATTTCAGTCTCCTGAGTAGCTAGGATTACAGATGTGAGTCACCAGCACTCAACTCCATGAAGGATTTGCACAAATAGTCCCATAGCTGTCTCCAGCTTTTCCATCCCCTTCATCCTCTAGCAAAATGGTGAGATTCAGTTTACTCAAGGACTGACCCATGCAGCATCTACCATGTCAGATGAAGACTGGGGATAGGTGTGGACCGGTTTCTCTAGACTCCCTTCCCCTATCTCGGACCCATACTGCTATACTATCAGCCTACCCAGACTTAGAGTGCCCTCTATCCTATCCACCAGCTACAGTAAGTGAGAGAGGAAGCAGGCAAAAGCTGAGAAGGTGGAGCCTCCATTCTTTATTGCTTCTAGCCCTGCGCTGTTCTGCATGGCCCCCACGCCATTACTTTCTTGGATATCTGCATGTTGAGATCCAAACTAGGGTTGTTCTCAAGCCTCCTCCACAGGAGGATTCATATCTGAATCTGCGAGTTGAAGCTGCTCAGGGCAATGCTGCTTACATGGTGGGAAGAACTGTGCTTCTGACAGCACTGAGTTTTGTGCACATGGAATCACAATCACGTCTGAGCTTTCCTCCACCAGACCAAGGACCTAACCACCACTGTTGTGTCTATCCATAGTAATGGAGCCCTAAAAAATCAACTAACATATGAACCTTTGGGGGTGGGTATGTGGGAGTACTGGGGCTTAAACTGAGGGCCTTGTGCTCTCATTCAGCTTTTTTTTGCTCTGCCACTAGAAACTCACCTCCCCTTCCAGCTTTTTTGCTGGTTAATTGGAGGTAAGAGCCTCTCAGATCTGTTTACTTGGGCTGGCTTTGAACCTTGATCTTCAGATCTCAGCCTCCTGAGTAGCTAGGATTACAGGCATGAGCCACCAGGGCCTGGCAAAGCTCTGGTTGTTTTTGAGTTTTATATGTACTGACCTAGACCTCAATCCTTTCATTTCTATTTTCCATGTAGCCAGTATGACAGGTGTGTGTCACCATACCAGCCTTTTCTAGTCCAGTTGGAGTCTCAATATCTTTTATGCCTGGGCTGATATGGAACCTCAAAACTTTCGATCTCTGCTTCCCAAGTAGCTAAGATAATAGGTACCTATCTTAGAGTGTGTTTGTTTTTGTTGTTGTTGTTTTTGTGCCAGTTCTGGGACTTGAACACAGAGCCTGGGTGCTGTCCCTGAGTTTCTTATACTGAAAGCTCACATTCTGCTACTTGGGCTGCAGCTCCACTTGCAGCTTTTGGGGTGGTTAGTTGGAGATAAGAGTCTCATGAACTTTCCAGCCACGGCTAGCTTTGAATCACAATCTTCAGATCTCAGTCTCCTGAGTAGCTAGAATTGCAGGTGAGAGCTAGCTAGAGGAAGACAAATTCCTTTCCTATGCATATATTCTTCTATTTCTTTTGGTAGTGGTGGTGATGGTGTGACTGGGGTTTGAACTCTGGGCCTCAAGTAACTTGAGGTTCTTAAAAGCCCAAAAGTCATCAGGAAAAGCTGTGTGTGATGATATGCATCTGTCACTCCTGCTGTGGTGGGAAATGTAAACAGGAAGATTCAAGCTGGCCTGGGCAAGAATGGAAGGCTGTATTTCAAAAAATAACCAGCTCAAAAGGGGCTGGACTCAAGCAGTAGAGCATCTGCCAAGAGCACGTAACCCCTAGTTCAAACCCCAGTACAATGAAATAAAGGAACAAGAAAAAGAACACCTAAGTCTTGAATAAATGAAATAATCTGCATTGAGTGTTGTTTTCCTTTCAAACCAGTGGATTGGCCTTTTTGCTACTTAATAGGTATTTGACTGTTCAGAGGGCAAGAAATAAGAAAGTCGGGCCTGATGCCTGAGAATTGGTTTAGAAACAGTGGTACTCGGGTGCCACCTGCTGGCAAGATCTTTACATGGTGCTGGTGGAAAGGGCTGTTTAGCAAACACCAACTTCTCTGAAAATTAGTATTTGGAAATGATGTCTATGTCATGCTAAAAATAGCCAGTGATGACAGGGACACATTTGACCCAAGTTAAGGTCAAATAGTGGCTCACACCTTTAATCCTAGTTACTCAGGAGAGATCTTCCAGTTTGAAGCCATCTCCAGGAGAAATGGTCATGAAACTCCTATCTCCAATCAACCCCAGGAAGCCAAAAGTGGAGCTGTGGCTCAAGTGGCAAAGCGCTAGCCTTGGGCAAAAAAGCTAAGAAAAGATCATGAGGCTTTGAGTTCAAGCCCCAAGTACTGGCACAGAAAGGGGGAAGGGGGAAGTTGTTAGGCCCAGTGATAAAGAACACCTGTGAACCACAGCCCATCCTGGCCTCTGAAACTATTCAAATGTCACTGAGTGAAAATAAAATATGGGCTGTACATTTACATGCACGTTGAAGTGAAGGAATTTCCGCTCCGTGCCAAACACACAGGGAACAAACAAACATGCTGGATATCAGATGGGTTTGGGGTTTTGAGTTGTTTTTTTTTTAAATCACTTTGAGAGTTTTTACAAACACACAATGTATTCACAGAATGTATTTATGATTCACACATACTTTCTACTCACAGTTTGATGACATGCTAACAAATCTGCCTGATCGACCACCTCAAATGAGGTGGAGGGAAGGAATTTCATGTATGATAGATACATAATGTCAGAATTCAAAAAGTCTCAGTTTTACCAGGTGCTGGTGGCTTACACCTATAATCCTAGTATACGCAGAAGGCCGAGATCTCAAGATCACAGTTCAAAGCTATCCCAGGCAGGAAAGTCTGTGTGACTCTTCCCTCCAATTAACTACTAAAAATCCCAGGAGTAGAGCTATGGCTTAAGTGGTAGAGCACTAACTTCGAGCAAAATAGTTCAGAGACAGTGCCCAGTATTGGAATTTGAACTCAGGGTCTCAGCTTGAGTTGCTTGCTCAGCTAGTGCTCTATCACTTGAGCAAAGTCTCCAGCCCTGATTTTTTACTTTTAAAGATGAAGTCTTGCAGACTTTTCTATTCATGCTGGCCTTGAACTGTGATCCTCTAGGTCTTATGCTCCTGAGTAGCTAGGATTGCAGGCATGAGCCACCAGCTTCTAATCTGGTTTCATTGTTCATTTATTTTTATTCCAGTACTAAGGCTTGAACTCAGGGTCTCCTCACATTCTCACTTGATTTTGTGTTTGGCTGGTGGTGTTCTACCAACCAAACTTGGAGCCAAACCTCCAGTCCAGCATTTTGCTAATTAAATGGAGATGGAATCTCAAGGATTTTGGCTGTCTGTGAACTGAGATCTTTCAGGTCTTAGTCTCCCAAGTAGCTAGGATTCTAGGCATGAGCCGCCAGTACCTAAAATGATTTTTTTTTTTTACACACTGACTTTTTCCCCCCCTCTAGTTTTGGGTCTATAAACTCAGGGCCTGAGCACTGTCCCTGGCATCTTTTTGCTCAAGGCTAGCACTCTACCACTTGAGACACAGCACCGGTTCTGGCTTTTTTTCTATATATGTGGTACTGAGGAATCGAACCCAAGGCTTTATGTATACAAGGCAAGC